>NW_016164511.1:0-8589 GCF_001687245.7 Rhagoletis zephyria | reverse complement strand
CCGTGCGTGAGTACCATATTCACCCCTTCCATATATATATATATTTTTTTTTAATACGTATATATATTTCCGAAATTTAAACGGTATCGGTGTAGGATAATCCGTTCCGTTTCGCGAAATTCGAGCGGTAAAGTGGTGGAGGAATAGCGGAAATTCCTTTGAAATACCGTATCCACACACCGTGGTGTATATATATTAAAAAAAAAAGGGAAAAGAAAGAAAGAAGAAAGTGAAATTGTGCCACGGATTGCGGGACTCAGCGTCCGTTACAAAAAAGGTGTTTTTTTGTGTTTTTGAGAAAAATCAAATTAAGTCGTCGAAGTTTCGACAACCTCAATTATTGAATTTGTAGTTTCTTTGTTATTACATAAATTAAATAAAGATTTTTTTTTATACATTTTCTCTGAGTTTTCCTACGTTGTCAGTTGTACGTTTTATACCGCGCCACCTGTAAAGTGTTTGACGTGAATTCTTAAAGTATTGAGCAAAAGTGGTTGAGGCAGAAGCCCGTAAACGGACCACATTACATAGATTTGTTTTCACATAAGAATCCCTCAGGTTGTGCGGTACACTGAGAGAAAACTCTTTCGATATAATACAAATAACCCGTGGAACTTTGCGAGTCATAAGTAAGTGTGTTTGAATTAACAAAATAATCGAATATAGTTTTGTATATAGTGACTCAGTTCCAAATACATTAAATAAAGCGTTATCTATATAAATCTTTAGACGATCTTTTTATTCCGCTTTTTTTTTAATTGATAGTACGTTGTTTTATCAAGTTTTTGACGTCGTTGTCGATAATTTGCGAAAATAGTAATAGTGGTTTGTTTTTAAATTTTTCGTTTTAATTAAATTAATTGATAGTACGTGGTTTTATCAATTTTTTGACGTCGTTGTCGATAATTTGCGAAAATAGTAATAGTGGTTTGTTTTTAAATTTTTCGTTTTAATTAAATTAATTGATAGTGCGTTGTTTTATAAATTTTTTTACGTTGTTTTCGATAATTCGCGAAAATAGTAATTACCCCGAGGTTCAGTGGTACAATTGACGTTTGTTTTTAAATTTTTGTTTTAATTAAATTAATTTTCGAAAGATGGCCAATGTTAATGATTTTTCGCAGGCCACCTAGTGGAAATTTAGGGTACTTGAATTCTCCAACTTAAACTAGTTAGAATTATCAGTCTTGGACAATTTTAAGGAATTTATTTTTCATTTATGGACATGAAACCTCTTTTATTTCTTTTGCAAAATTCCTAAATAACTAAATAATAATTTTTCTCACATTTAGTAAAGCATGAAGGATATAGATAATAATATAATGTAGTAGGGATGACAGCAGAGCATTTGCTCGGATTGAGAGCGTTGCGCTGATGTGGTCTTTTATTTGTAACTCATACAAATAATGCTATCCCAAAATTCACTTTGGGGGGTAAAAAGGTGATGAAATAAGGAATATTTTGGGGTATTTTTGAAATAAATCTCAGGGGGCATAATAGGTTAAAAATTTAAAAAAAAAATTTGCATTTTTTTCTATGAAATATCAATATAAATTTTTTTATGATTCACAGTTTTAAAGTTTAAGAAAGTTTGTTCAAAAAAGTCTAATGTCGTTTTAAAATCCTTCGTTTGATTAATTACTTATGGCGGTTCGAATTTTTTTTTTGCAAACAACTTTGACCCCTGACAGTATGGCAGTATGGCAACCCCGCATTACACAGACCTAACACCATATTTTTTATTTTAGCTTTTACATATACTATAAGATATATCATTGCCAAAAAAAAATAAAGAACTTTTTTTGAGCGGCCTTTTTTGCAGAGAATGCCTCATATATGACTGCATACCAAATTTCAAGTTCATGTGACATATGGTTCCGATGTTATGGCTGATTAAAAATTTCACGCCTACGGGAAATGCCACGCCCCCTTGTCGAATCACATTTTTTTCACCCTATTATGGGCCCAGGTGTCATGGCAATACTCTTTCCTTCGATTCTGTCCGTCCGTTTAGGCTGCAACCTGTCACATACATACATACATACCTTAGTAAAAGAATTATATTTGCATCATAGTTTTCCTCGATTTCTCTGTCTCAAATGAGGATCAAGTTTTTTGTGGTATGCAATTAGAATAGCCTTTCGTTTATAAGTATTTTCCATACATTGGTATTCGTGTGTAATTTTATCTACCGTTTCAGTAATCAGTAGTACATTCCGATTGGTGCAGTATCATAAATTCTCAACAAAAAAGTACACTGACAACTGGATGTTAAAAACCTAAATATTTAGAAGCTATTTTAAGCGCTAATAATTTAATATTCAATACTAATATATATTTTGAAAGCCGTTTTTTTCTGTTCGCAGAGCTCGAGATCGGCTGTACCAATTTTTTTGAAATTTCGGTTATGGGCTCCTCATTGTCTTAGGCAAAAAAAAGTGTAAATACTTCCCTAAAAATGGAACTGCAGGACTTTAAAAATCCTATGAATCTAACATACATACATGCCCACATAAGAGCGCTGCCCAGCGCAGAGAGGGCAAGGGTTATATATACATATACATACATAAGTGCTAATGTTAACGTTAATGTTGATCAGTGGTCGGCAAAAGTTAAACTGTGTCTGTGTTGGTGAGTACAAGAGAACTGCTCGGCATGAGCAACCCAGTAGGAAATTGCGCGAATTAAATTAAAAATCGTAACTTATCGGGCTTCAATAAGAACATATAAAATTATTTTGCAAATGTATACATATGTATGTATGTAGAAACTTAAATAAAATCTTCAAAAGTTTATTTGCATTTACCCAAGTCAAATTGGAAATTCTAATGAAAGTTAAAAATACTAAAAATTCATTTTGATCAGTGGCCGGCATTTTATACCCCAAATGTGGTTTCTAAGAAAATGTGAAAGTTTTCACTGTTGCGCCCTCTGGTGGAAGTTTAAAAAAATATATATAAATCCAGAAAAGGATTCCTCATGCCAAAAAAACCCTTATAGCATGTTGTTATACAAAATTTCTCATGAAAAACTTCTTTACAACACTACAGCAAAATTCGAAGAAACCTATTTTCGCAATTTGGCAAACTCACATTTGATTTTAGACCCACGGGTTCTTCGGCAAATTTTCTTAGAATTACACCTAGAATCCTCCTGTCCTATGCGTGCATAGTAAAAAAATCTACCCGCCTTAGTTTATGCATTTATAGGTTTGTAAAGCTAAGTTATGTCTTTGATGAAATCTTCAATAATAATATTTTTGTGGCAGTTTCTTATTAGAAGAATGTGTTTTAAATGAGTTGAGGTAAGTTTATTGCGTTGACTTGAGCAAACGAATTTTAAATCGGAAAAAATCTGCTCACAAAAATATGTTGAAGGAAAAAGTGATAAACACTCAAAAGAAATTCTTTTCAGTTGAGGATATATTGATTCATCCAAATGTTTCCAGAACTCAATAATATTCGACTCATTTGGATGAATTGAATGATTGGATTTTAAATTCATATTTACAAACATCGGCATTGAAGGGATTTTCAAAAATATCTAGAAGCGGTTGAAAGTAAACAAAATCTTTAAATCTATCTTCAAAGTTATTAAACAATGTTTCCAATATTGCAATATGATCATGTGATTTATTAACATGCTTAATTTTCGAATAAATAAAAGCAGTATTCGGAAAATAGGAATAATTCTCCGACTGAATTTCATTTAGCAGTAAAAATAGTTTTGTTTTGAATTCATGCAGCTTTTTCACCGCATCTTGAATTCCTCTTTCCCTTCCTTGAAGCTGTAAATTCATTTCGTTTAAAATTGAGGTGACATCGGCTAAAAATGCTAAATCCAAAATAAAATCGTCATCTTTTAAAGAACGAATTTCGAATTTATCAACATTATCAATTTCTAGAAACTGCAGAACTTCCTTCCTCAATGCAAATAACCTGTATAGACAATCACCACGACTTAGCCAACGAACATCTGTAAACATTTTAAGGTCGAAGTGACCAGCGCTCGTATTTTTTAAAAAACTTACAAATTTTCTGTGGCTAAGTGAATGATTTATTAATTATTCGTTCTGCAAGTTTCATGACAGGGGATTGCTTATAAATTTAGAAGCGAGTGCAACTTGGTGGATAATACAATGGAAATCGTGTCCATAAATTCCGTGCTTTTTCAATTGCCCGATAAAGCCTTCATATTTTCCAGTCATAACGTTTGCTCCATCTGTACACACTCCTGCAAATTTATTGATGTCAACAAATGAAAAAAGCTTTNGTGGTTTCGTCTAACCATATAGAAAAGAATTTGCAATCCTTAATTTTTTTTCTTTATTGCAGATTCAATGCAAATTCCTAATTGAACAGAACGTCGCGCTGTAGTTCGAGGGGATAACGGGATATTTTCAACAAATTCTAAATTATATTTCAATTTATGCAAAATTTTGGTGCAAATTTGTTTAATAAACACCCCATCTGTAAAAGGTCTGCCAAGTTTAACAATACCTAGGCTAACTAAGCACGATAGTTCAGTTTTTAATTTTTTATCTGAACGGCTAACATCATCCAAGCCCCCTGTTTCAGACAAACACCCTTTAATTCGTTGAAAAAAAATTGACTTTTTTTATTAAAAAGTCGTTGTCTTTCTTCTTCATCGAAATTTATTAATTCCTTATGAAAAGAATCAAATGTACTAAATCTAGTAGTATACTCTATACTCTACTTTTTTTAAATGACTTATACACAAAAGACATTGCATGTCACCAAAAGCATTTTCAAGCATGTAATATTTCTCGTAAGACATTTTTGCATACAAGAAACAAAGCGCAACAGCCAAACACGATGTTAATTTGTTGCTCTCTAGCCAACGACTAAACGATAGAGCGTAAGAATACGTGTGAGCAGTGTTGCCAGAATTTTTGTATAGCGCATCCCCATTTTTCTTCTAAATCCCCATTCAAGTCCCCTTAAGTAAGAAATAAAAAAATATGTATTCTCATTTCTGTTTCTTCGTTTTAATTACGGTTTTGAATACTTTTATATTACAAATTTTCACAGTTGTATATGTGTACATATATATGAGATCATTTGGTTATTTACGTATAGCGGTTTCTTATTTTTTATGATTTTTGGAGACTATTTAACAACATACCTACGGCCCAAGGTTCCTATTCCCATTGCTGTCTGTAAGTTCGTAAATTTTTTTTGTGTGCTTGCCACTCTGTAAAATTCTTTTAAGGAAATCAGAAATATATGCAGTCCATTCGGTAAATGCCAATCACAGCGATCCTTTTACAATTTGGTGTAATGAAGTGGGAGAAAATTGTGCGTTCAGCGAAAGCCATTCAAATATCCACGAATAATACTTTGACAAAGAAAATCTTTGTTTGAGAATTTTTTAAGGGCAGGCAGTAAAATATATTTATTTTAATTTCAATATGAATATTTTAACCCAAACAAAAATCCCCATCAAATCCCCACATCCCCAAACGAAAAAATCTATCCCCAAATGGTTTCAGAAATCCCCAAAATGGGGCGAAATCCCCACATCTGGCAACTCTGCGTGTGAGGTGATCTTGCACAATTGTGGTCAGTGTTGCCATTTTAGATTTCCGGCTAGCAAACAGCCGGAGAAATTTCGGTTTAGCCGTAAGCCGATTTGTTAGCCGTTTTGTAAAAAAAATTAGACGATTTTGCCATTTACCTTGCTTTCTTAAAATTCAAATATATGTATATGTTTTCACTTGAATTTAAAGAATCAATACTGAAATGCGTCAAAATGAAGGTAAAAGAGCACAAATTATGTAAAGCAAAACTCTCTGGGAAGACAATAGGTTTGTTCGTCGAAAATGCTGCGAAAATTATAACTCCAAATGTCAGTTAGTAAGAAAAAATGCTCCCAAATTCTGTCTCAAGTAGAGAAACTTGCAAATTTCTGCACGAACGCAAATTTGAGGGAACTTGCAAGTTTCCCTGCCGGCTAGTGTCCACTGTTGCATTTCAAACATAAGAAATTTGTATAGAATTTTTAAATTGTTTCAGAGGGGCAAAAAACAGGATCTAGGATTCTTGCTAGTCCGACTTTCTTCAACATACGTTTAAATTTCTTTGCCGTACTAACTGTCGTGTTTCCTATATCGGCTCTGGTTGAGATTGCATTCCGAGTACGTTTCAAATCATTGGAATTAATTATGTAAACAAGTATTTACTTAAATTTTTCATTTTAAAATCGCTCAAGTTTGTAAATTTTTAAATTTGACGAACCTGTTTATTCAAATTATCGTCGACTAAAATTCCAACCATGTGCCACAATCACATGTTTTTCCTAATTGCAAATTCTTGCTGGCAAAATTTTTTCCAGCATGAATTTGCAACTTCTCTCGAAGAACTAGTCTTTCTACTTATGATTTATTTAAATAAAACATGCGAAATTTAGTTGAAACAATTAGCCGGTTCGTCCAAAAAGTTCTGGCAACACTGATTGTGGTATGAAGCACCGACAACTGATATTGATTGATATTGTTGATTGATGTAAAAAAAAAAAAAACAAATATGTATGTACAGTTCAAATAATGTAGGCAATTATGTATGTAGAGTCGTTTATGTTGCCACAAGGAATTGTTAGCACTTACATTTGTATATGCACAAGTTATATATAAATATGTCAAACTCTTTCCTTTCTCGCTCTCACTCTCGAATAAGATTTACTGCTAATTTTAAATACTTAGTTTTAAGTTTGAACTCAACGTTGTTAACAGAATTTTGATAATCGTTAGTGCAGTTGAAGAGTAATGATCAAAGAATAAAGATCCATATATTTGTATTTTCAACCGCAACATTCAGTATTTAATTCTGCTGAATATTTCTGGCGACGAGGATGGGATACGAAGTGTTAAATTTTCGTATCCAAACCGAACATTTTGCGTGCAAAGCAAATTAATAACTTTTTGTGATTTAATTAAATAAATAAATGAAAAGTACACTTCAAAACTTAATGCTACTAAAATAAGTACTTTGTGTTTGTGGTTTGAGTTTGTTCTTAAATTTGACCACACATATATATTGTGAAATAAACATTTATCGAAAGAAAAAAAAAAAAAAAAAAACTCCAAAAAATAGTGTTCGAATTACAAACGTGGTTTGCATATAAAAGAAATAAAAATTTTAAAGTCAATGCAACGAGAACAATATATTACAACAACAAAACCACATATGTTCTAACGAAAATAAGTGACTTTCATCTGACCTTGAAAAGACATAAATTCATATTTTCACCTTCATTTGAACTTGAAAAAAAGAGAATAGAATAGAGCAATACCATATTTAATATACCGAAAAGAATCATTTCATCTTGAGAGACAACAAAAAAAAAAATACATAATCATCGTTTGCATTGTAAACTTTTCAAAATCAGCAAAGCGAGAGAATCGACAACAACAGCAACGCAAGAGCAGTTTGCACAAACTGTAGCGGAAGCAGAACTGAAGCGGAAGCAGAAGTGCAGCAAAAACAAAGCAATGGCGTTGACACTTGCTGAATGTTTACGAGAAGCGAGGAGCCTACCGCCGTTTACTGGAAGTAGTGAGTACTCACTTAGTAATTATTTTCGAGACGTCTCAACCGTTCTCCAATTGACTCCAATTGAGCACATAGGTACTTTGCAAAGAGTTCTTAGCAACCGTTTACAGGGAAACGCATTAAGAGCAGTTGAGACATTAGTTAATCCTACCTGGGATGATATTTTGAGTAAACTTAAAGAAGAATTTGGAATAAAGAGAACGTTTTTTCATTTAAGAATAGATGCTCTTAATATCGAAGCCATAAACATTGAAGAGTTACATTGTAAGTTAAGAATGATATTAAGCCAAATGAACACGAAATACTCTTTAGAACCCAATGAAATGTATACTCCCTTAAATAACGAAAAATTAATTTTTGATGTTTATGTCAATTATTCACCAGTACATATTAAATCTATTTTACTGCAAAATAATATAAGCTCAATAAATACAGCTTATACGTTTTATTTACAAAATAATTTATTGAAAGATATCCAACTAGTAAATTATAAACATGCAAATAGCTTTCCATATAGTAATTTGCAAAATAATAATAACTATTCAAGCAGCAAAAATAATTCCCATAACATTCGAAATAGACGTAACTATTCAAATGGTATGAATGTTCAGCGGTATCAAAATTCTAACAACTTGCCTAATTTGGGTAGCCAATATAATAACTTTAATAATCCCAGAGCAAATTGTTCGAATTTTCAAAGCCAAAATAATACTTACCCTAATAGTTTCAATACAAATTTCGGAAATTTTCATAACCAAAATATTAATCCATACCCACAAAGTAATAATTATAATTTCCGCAATACTAGTCACTTCCAACCAAATCCTCAGCAGTCTAACAATAACAGCCGAAATAATAATTTGGAGTCAATGGAAATAGATGCTATAAATTATACAGAAAATTTTCCTGTTCAGCCTCGAAATTATCATTACCCATAATTACACTAACCATAAATAATACTAAAACAAGGTGCCTAATCGATAGTGGCGCTGCTACAACCTTAGGGGATTACACATTC
>NW_016164510.1:6657-31242 GCF_001687245.7 Rhagoletis zephyria | reverse complement strand
TGTCTCCAAGCCTACGTTAGCTGAGAAAACGACTTTGAATTTTTCCCACACCAATTTGGCAAGAGGTCCATAAAATCCCTTACCTCCTTATTACACATGCTGTACCGAAGACTACAATAAATACGTTCTCGGCTAGCCAGCCGGACATCAAGTCAATGAATACGGTAACGCAAAGGTCAATGATTGTACAGGAATGCCTGGCAGCTCATAATGATATTAGCACCGTTTTTAAGGTTAGCCTCATATAGAACCCAGAATACAGAGTTATTGAAGTAAATTTCAGGGCCTACAAGTTAGTCAGAAAAGGTGCAAATCTTCCACAAACAGAAATAGAGTTGGGACATCCAGGCCGGCCTGCACATTCAGGATTAGAAATAACATTACTCAAGAGGCCAATAAGCCATACATAGACAAGGGACATGTATAACATCTAGGCTATTATGGCTGCAAATTGATAAGGAAAAGGACGAGCTGTTCAGCGTCTTAAGAGAGGAAATTTCGAAGGTCAAAGCTTGTAACAGACTGAAACATTAACCTCACCCTAGATCAACATCCTTGATCTGACTAACCGAATTTAAGTTCTCTGGGTGCCGAAGGTAAACAAAAGATGGTCGGAAGAACCCACGCGTGGAACTACTCGACAAATATAACCCAATGTAGGCGAGAAGACGCTAATTTCACCACCACCTTTTTGTCTATCTCGCCGATCTAAATGAATCAGGCATTCACGAATTCTCGCGCTTTCTGAACCTATGCAACTGGTTCTAGGTGAACGGACGGGTTCGAATTCGAGCTCTCAATTGGTATCACAATGGACTCACTGGGCCTCCCCTACGTTGAATGAAGGCAGCCGCTTGAGCATAATCAAATCACCCTTGGAAAATGGGACACAACCAAGAGCTCGCGGAAATCGCTAGTAAATATACTAAGTCTAGAACTTTTCTAAGCGTTCTTAGGAAGATATAGTCTATAAAGCTTTAAAGAAAGCATAATCTTATCCAAAAATAACTGAAGAGCATCAATTAATTCAACTAGAAAATTACACGCATGTCGGACTGTGCAAAAAAAGTATGCTCGTTCTAGATTTCTTTCAAATAGTTGCTGCATGTTTACCAAGTCCTAGCAAAACTCGTCGTTTATCACTTTTTCTTGCTGAAGCGTTTAGGTCTTCTGCCCAAAGCAAATTTTGCTCTGATTGATTACTCAACTGACTAAATACAAAACGATGTAAGCTACTAACTATTTTTAACCAAGCATATGCGCTTTAATGGTAATTGCTAGTTGCATAACACTCATTAACAACACTTTTTTTCTTGTTCTTCTTACTGACATTGCCTCGTTTGCAACATTTCTCTTTTTTATTTGCTTGCTATGACGCTTTACAACAGGTTAATAGCCGATGTCAATAAGGCATTTACTCAATGAGACCCAAACAACTTAAGGCTGCTGAACTTAAACGAAGACGTAGGAGGTAAAAAGCATGTAAACGACAAGCAGGCCATACAGGGTGCAGCTAAGTAGTTATGATTTACCCAAAGAGCGCAAGTGAATGGCTGCAAAGGGCGGCGAGAAGTAAACGAGAGGTGGGAATCCGAAAAGGAAATCACTTGCGCACTTGCACATGTACTTAGTATATACAGGGTGATTCAATAAGACTGAAGATTTTCTTTGATAAATAAAACAAACTTTATCGAAATTATCATAGTTTTTGGTCTAGACATTTATGTATATGTGATACACAATATCCGGTGAATTCCTACTACGAATCCTCAGGATGTCGTATTGGCGTAATCCGCGCTTCGGCCTTGGTGGATGGAATTAAGACCGCCTTTTTATTTCTTCGGCGGCCCAATTCCATTTTTAATCGCGGCTTCATTTCCCTTTTCAAAATAAATCATGCTTGCGCAAAATTATTGCGGATGGCCTGGCCGAAGTTGGACTGACGGGGAAATTTTTTCTAAGTACAGACGAAGGCCGCCAACACCGAGAGGTGTTCTTTGCAAAAACACTGGGGATGGCGTAGCCTGAGTTTACATTTTCTCAGTCAAATTGCTATTTTTATACTATTTTTAAATGGGTCCCCAGAAGTCTGTGGAGGGGTCAGAGAAGGAAAGGGTAACTTTTCTTAAAGCTGGACTATGCTCTTTCTAATAGGTGGGGTTTTAGGTAAACCACAACCCCCTCCCGCTCTGCCCCCAGCTCGAAATCAATGTACAAATAACCAAACATTTCCCAATTCATTTTTTTATTGCGGCCTAATTTACTTTTTCGATTGCAGTCTTAATACATGCGGTCATAAATCATAGAACCTTCGGGCTCATTAGCATTTACCATACTTTTCACGTAGCCCCTGAAAAAAGTCCGCTGGTGTAAAATTTCAAGATCTTGGCGGCCATTTGACCATGTTCTTTCATGAGAACTTCATCCGCCATTAGACTATTCATGCGCTGTGTTGCAAGTGGCACCGTCCTGTTGAGACCACATGTCATCTCATGCAGGCCATGAAATGATTTCACGACAGCATTCACCGTTCCAGGGTTACCGACATCGTTTTGGAAGAAGTACAGTTCGATGGCGATGTTTCTTGAATGACATGTGGATTTTAATGCCGCAGTTTCAACATATGGCGATGTTTCTTGAATGACATGTGGATTTTAATGCCGCAGTTTCAACATATCCGTTTAAGGGAAAATGTGCCTCGTGGCTCATTATTTCCTGTTGTTAAAGCATCCTCTCTCTGTGCTTTCATTTCCTATGTCAATTCAACTTAACTGGCATGAACGGTGCTGTAGTAAAGGTTGAATTACGCACGACGACGATAGGGGGTTGTCGCGGCCTGGTCCATACTTTGTTCAACAGCAGCAATATTTTCGGCACAACAAACTGTGCAAAAACGGGCGGTTGTTTTCACATTTTCAGCCGACAGATTTTGTTTTAATTTCTACATCTTACGGCTGATTATTAACTCAGATGGATGGTTATGTTTGACCGAAAAAATCACGCAATTCTTGACATGCACTATCACTTTCATAAAACATTTGGATCACTTTTATTTACGCATTGTTCAACTGAGTATCGCTCCATGACTAAGTTTGTCAAAGCATGTAGTACCAATTGTCCTAAAAAAAAATCAGCTGGAATCACCCTGTATATACCTACTGCATGGCTATAAGTGTTACGCACATGTTGGAAGGATGTAATGTGTAAGAGGCATAGGACAGCTTCTTTCTTCTTCGCTTGGCGCTTCCATCACTTACATTTATTTACATTTGCGCTTCTCAAAAGGGGCTCTTTTAACTTTTGTCTTCGTTTCTTTTTTTTTGTTTTTCCTTTTTTGTTTTTTATTCTGAAGCTGCTTTTCTTTTGTGAGCTCATTTTCATGCCACCTGTATTTCGTATTTTTCCCGCCGTTGTTGATCAGGCCTACAATTGAGCTTACATATGTACATAGCTGCTTCTCGTACTCTTGAAACGCCCCACTTTTTATATGGTCCTTGTGGACAGCTGGTGTATGCTGTCATGGCTCAACCGTCCAACAAAGCTTGAAATTTATTGCAACTGTTCGTGAGACACTCCTCAGCACTACTTTATTCTACTTCTTTTACTTTACTTTTCTTTGGTACGCATTTTTCAACCTCTTTTACATTCCTTATCTGCTTGGTGCTCTGCGGTGATTTTAACGCGCCCTGGAGGTCCTTTTTACGTTGCAGAATAATTACATATTGAGTAGCGGCAACAGCAGCAGCAATGGTAAGGCATTCCTTTACAGTCTACAATCCCGCGCTGGGAAATGAAGGACAGTAAAAAATGGAGATATTGTAAAATGAAACACTTTTTTTGGTATTTTTCTTCATCATTTCATTCAATCAAACCTGTCATAAGTAGATACATATTTGTGTCGTGATGAATGTTTATTCATCAGCATGCACATTCAAGCGCACACATGTGGCACTTAATTTAAGTACATATATGAACTGTTAAATGATACAGACTTTTGTAATTATACGCTTGTAGAACTAGGCCTCTCATTAGCTGTAATTAATGCTGCTGTATTGCTGTATTCTTTCCGTGCGTACATATGTGGCTTCATACGTATGTACATAGATAGGTGTCACACAGCTGTAAGCGTATCCCTTGGCACACAATATCAATGGATTGTCTTTTTTGCGTTGAGCAATGTTTTCTTTCGTCTTTGTTTTCTTGTCATTTGTTTATAAGCAGCTCTAATTGGTTCTGGTAACTAAGTAGTAATTATTAAAAGGAAATTCAAAGCCACAAAAAAGTGGCCGATTTTATGGGAAAATGTCCTATTAACGATTTTGTTGTTTCTAAGTGTCGAATGCTTTAGGATGTGTTTACTGAATGATGAACTACATCACAATACACTTAATGTTTAAACATAAGAAGCATTATGAATATATGGGGGTGAAGACTTGGGTGGACAATATGTTTACGCGCGCTGTGATAGCCAAGTACAGTGATAGCCAGTTAATACAGTTTTACTTAAAACCAAACAAAGAAAAGAAAACTTTAAAAAAGGTCGCAAAAATGTTAATTAAAATTTTACACATTTTAATCAGATTTTTTAGAATTTTTTTGACTGGAAATATCTTGGACCTACAAAGTATGTTCAACAATTTTTTTTTATGGAGAAAATGGGCAACACCTTCCACAAAAAAAAAATTACCAGAAATCAACGTTACTCAAAATGTTTCTAAGAAATCTAATTAAAAAGCTTAAAAATTTTGAAAACTTGGTCGAATCTTGCTAATTTTTTTACAAAGTTTGAAATTTTGATTTGCACATGGTCTTTGTTAGATAACCAGCTACACTTTCATATAAAAATAATAAACATTAAATAATCGAAAGGGGAATAGCCAAAGAATGCTAAAATGCTTCCTCACTATTTATGTTTTCGCCACTGTATCTACAGCTTATATTTTTCATATACATGATTTTTTTAGGGAATTAATATCTATTCTTTTTTATAATTTCACTAAATTCAAGCTAGAATCGTTTCATTAAAAAAAAAACTTAACAAACAATAATAAAAAACCTTAAAAAAAAAATCTTTAAGAGAATGATAGACTGGAATATAGCAAGAGTACCAATTTGACAGAACAAAACATAAACAAAGATCATAGAAAATAAGGATGCTGGCTATGTTTATGGGCCCCTTATATTCTATGTCCTTTGTGATAAGGAAAGAGCTGCCACGTTTGTACGCAAAATTGTTTTTGGGTCGGATAACAGCGAGACGTTTATTGGATTAATAGAGAAAACACTGAAAAGCGGGACTTAATCGGTACAAATATGAAAAATCTGCACACTTGGTACTGTCCTGCCAAAATCGGTACGAATGGTCACCGTATATATTATACTTCAATCTGCAAACTCATGAAAAATCTCCAAAAGTTCCGAATAACGCAAAAATTAAGTCAAAAAGGTCCTCAAAAATCCGGAAGATGCCCGTCCGATGAATTGTTAACCTTCCTCTATTTTGGAAGTAAAACTAGAGTCAAACCGCAGTTATTTATTTGCATACAATAACCAAATATTTTCATTTTATCTCCATGCATTCACACACACACACACACACACGTATGTATGTATGTATATATGAAAAAATTGCTTAGTTCCACATAGCTTTAATTTATTTTCGCATTGATTTTGCTGCTGACTACAAAAAGCCCACATTTGCTGCCACATTTGGTCAGGCCTTGTAAGCCGCTCATTCATGCTGCACGCCACATGCCACATGCCACAAGCATGTTGCACTTGCCACTTGTTTGTGCGGCATTTATAGTGAAAAAAGAAAGAAAAAATAGTGCTATGGCGGTAATGTCGTAAAAACAAACTATACATGACTATTGGGGTGGTCCTTAAAATATCTACAACTAAATTTTGTCAGTACACTCATTTATTTTGCTCAACGTACAAAATATAGACATCCACGAAACTTTAAAAATTTTAACCAAATGTTAGGGTTCGCTAGCAGGATTTAAAAAAAAAAATATTTTTTTAATCGCAAAAATTTGACAAAGTTTTCAGTAGAAACCTGAAAAATTTTACATATTATTGCAACTTATTCATATAAATTCATATACTCGCTTAGTTTTAGTTGGTCAAAAATAAAATTTTGTCGAATTTTTGCGATATTGAAAAATAATCAAATTTTATCAACCCCTGGTAGCGATCCTTCAATTCTTTTTATTTGAGAATTGCGTATGTATCTTTATTTTGAACGTAGAACAAAATAAAGGGGCGCCCCATGATTTTGGCATTTTTAAGAATCACCCTAATGTATTTGTATGAAAACATAAGCAGCATCCATATATGTATGGAAATGTAACTACAAATGACTGCATTCAATATTATTGCCAAGTCCAAGTTGGCGGCCAAATTATGCTATTTAGTAACTATGTATGCTTGTAGGTATTTAAGCATGGCAAATGTAGTATTCGAACCCCCTTTTATGGCCTACAGCTGGACTGTCTTGTTTGCAAGCAGCATACGATTCGATACACTGTAAATGGGTTAAGTGCTTGAGACCGGCTCATTTAATTGCCATGGTAAAGTAGTTTGTTGTGTCGAAGTGCTAGAGCAGAGCAGTGAAAATCAGGCAGACAGACGGTCAATTGACAGCACTAAACAAACGTAAAGCCGACAGACAAAAGCAAAATACCAGATTCCTTGAATGGAAGAAAACAAGTGGACATGGTTGATATGGTGACAAGCTCAGTCAGTAGATCCGCAAGGTGATGGAAACATTTACAGGTGGAGAAAGCAGACAGTTCAAGCTAGAGTTAGGCAGGCAAACAGCCAATGCAATGCGGTTCAATTTCCGTACAAAAAGTTAAAAAAAAAAAATGCAAAATCAAATCGGCACAGCCACTATACGTGCAGCCAGCAACTTGTCTCAACTTTGCTCCGCATTCGGCCACGCCAAACTGTCACCGCAGCGATTGCCACCAAATAAGCACAAGCAGCAAGCCAGGCCAAATCATTAGCCTACTCCATGCGCTCTAAGCCACACTAAGTCGGCCAGTCAATCAGCCAACCAGTTAAGCAAGCGACTGGCCACCCTACGCGCCGCGCTTAGCTCGTTTTTCGCCTACGGACGATCGAAACAGCCAGTTATTTAGTCCGTTAAATGAACATTTAGCAGCTACTGTTGGCTCTAGCGTAGAGTTCATACAAACGCTTATTTTTTAGGCCGTCAGGCAGGCGCTTAGTGTTTGGCTCAAATGAGCAGACCGCCAATCGGGCAGACAATACAAAAGCGTCTGTATATTTTCTTTCCAGCCCGTCAGCCCATTTGCAATCCTTTTCTGCTTTTGGCCCCCTTCTTGCCTCGCCCCCTTTCTTGTTTCTATAAAGTCAGTCAATGGCTCTAGTCTCTTCTCTTGAACCAATTCAACTATTCAACAGTTCAATTAAATTTACATACATCTATCAGCTTATCTATATTCGTAGCCACAGTAGAGCCAACCAGCCGGTTACACCACTCCTTTCAGTCGATGGCGGCCGTCAAATGCTCGGTCAACAATTGGCCATTTAAGTTAGTTGATATGCAGCAAAACTTTTAGCTGATTTCGCTTAATGTTAACTGTTTTTTTTTTGTTGTTCGTTGCGTTGGCCGAATCGCCGTTGGCTGTTGGCTGCCAGTTTGGTCGATTTGTTTGCCACAATTTCTAAAAGCCAGTTTCGCGCACTTGTTGCCGGTTTTTCATGGGCGTTTGCTGTGGCTAACATAGATTGAATTGCAGCATTAACTGTAGTGTTTATTGTTGATGGGTTGGTTTTGTTTATTTTCAATTTATTTTATTACTCTAAACAGTTATATTTTGTGGTAATTGATGTTTGAGCGCAATTGGAAATTCGTGTTTTATATGCAAATATGTAGTCTTAGGAGTTGAAGTGTGGATAATTTTTGCCATTTTGTACTTTTCTTTTTGTAGGTTTACTGTATGTAATTAAACGTTTTAAAAATGAAAAGATACAAATTTAAAAAAAAAAATTGATTTCTTATCAAAGAAACTAAAAGAATCTCATTTTGGACCCATGACTCAAAAATCTTGACTTTGCCGCTATTTTTTTACGTTAAAAGTAAAGGTCAAAATTTGCCACATATTTTTTTGTGGGGTTTTTGAAATTTTTAAGACTTTCTCTTAATTTTTTCGAGTCTGTTTAGGATGTTTCCGTCCTCTGGGGTATTTTTTTTATTTTTCGATTTTTGGTTTGCTAATCCATGCTTTCACAAGATTTTCGCAATTTTTTCACGATCCATCGGGATTGTGTATGTTTCAGTTTTCAGGACTATTGAGGACTTTTTCCGGGATTCTTTGTGATTTAGTTTTTGCGATATTAAGGGATCTTATAGCGATTTTCTGAGATGCTTGTTATTTTTATTTATTTTAGAAGATTTTTTCAACTCCTTAAGGAATTATTCGTGTTTTAATTTTCACAATATTTCAGATTTTTTTTTTAATTTTTCGGAGTTTTTATGCATTTTTTTTAGTTTCTCGCGTTTTATTTTTTGGGAGTTTTTCGAAATTTACCCGGGGTTTATCAGTATGTTCCGAGGATCTTGTGGTCTATTTTTCACGATGGTTTGGGGTTTCTAAGAATTGTATGAGTTTTTTACGGGTAGTTTCGGTATTACTCGTGTTTAATTAATACGTTATTTCGGGATTTATACTGGCAAGATTTCTTTTCAGGATTTTTTGCAAATTAATCTTTCATGATGTTTCTGCACTTTACAGGAATTTTTCATTTTTTTTTAATATTTTTTTTTCGTGTCGTTTCGAAATTTTTTAGTTTTTTATTCTGGGTGTCTTTCGGGACAAAAGGCGGCGCGTCGTCGTTGTGTGGTATGTATCACGAGGCGATAACCATGCTGATACCACCAGCCGCTTCCAGTCTCGTTGCTGTTAAATCCGATGAGCTGTAGGAAGGGATACGAAAAGTATGGAATTGAGATTTAACCACAACACAAGATCTAGACTTTCCGTCCGATTTCTTGTAGAAAACCTCGTATCCATTCAGATGTAGCCCCTTAACCTCGGTGTTCCATACCCAGGACTCCTGAATGAGTGCGATGTCGGCATCTTCCTCCACCAGGAAGACGGAAATGTTGTCCGTCGCCAGCCTCGAGTGCTGGAGGTTAATCTGAACAACCTTCAGAACAATTTTTTTAATTCGGGTCAGCAATTGGGTCGGCGAGCGGCATGCCTTCCAGTAGCATATTTGCGTCGTCGACCACGTCAGACTCTTCATCGTCAGCATTGTTCAGCCGGAAAATTTTGGCTTTAGCTCACTGGATACCAAAGCGAAGGCGATCACCCAGTCGTCCAATGGAATTTCGTGGTTGTTTATACGAAGGTATTTTAGCAGCGCCCCGCTATCCATATCCAGGGGATGTCACTGGCAGGGATGAGCTTGAGCCTCAAGCCCTCCCAAGCAACACCGATGCTTGCCAAGCTCTTATCCAGGAAAACCTTTGAGACTTGGACATCACATTTGACCACCCTGTAACCGCGCGATCGAATTCTCTCTGCTAGCTGTTTTTCAAATATTGACATCGGGAAAAATTAAATTTCGCATTAAATTGGTTTTGCCGCAAAAACATTTTTTTACTTGTGCAAGTAAATGTCGCAGTGCCGACTACATTGCTGCCACAGTTATACTTTTGCATATCTTTTATGCTGTCAAGCAATAAAGCCAATTTCAAAATTATAAATTTTCACTCTCAACAGCTTAGTGTCTGATATGAAAGCGTAAGCCTCACAAGAGCTTAAGTGCGCACCTGCTGTGGGCGCTGGGATTGTGGCCGAAATTTGCGTATACCGATTCAGTTACAAGTAAAATGGCTGCCGAACTATTAGACGTTCAGACCGACGAACTGAGGTCTCACTCAATTTAATTTAAAGTGGGGAAAGCTACAGACACTCAAGTTTTCACGCAGATACCACTAGATTCCAAGGCAGCACACGATATTTAGCTCTTTCAGAAGATTGTAATAATTTATAACACATTCGCCTATACATGTAGCTACATACACTACATCTATGTATTTCCTCTACAGTATTTTCCACAGGAGTTCCTTTGCCTTTGTCAGCATGTGTCTCTACACCGAAAGCTATTTAACTGCTTATGCTATGAAATATAGCTAGGTAGATTTTATAGCTAAAATTGTTGGCATTTGTGTTATTGTTGTTATCCCTTTTGTGTTGTTATCGTTGTTGCCTGTGTTGTTCTTGTTGCACTGAGTGCTTGTGGCATGTGTAAATGTCATCTGCATCTCATGAAATGGGCATAAATAAATTTATGAGGGTAATCTGCATAGCTGCACTGCTTTGAAATACTCGTTTGTATGGCTTGACAAGGCAAAGAGATGCAATCTAATACACATATTTATATGCATATGTAAGCATGTTAACGCTGGTCGAAATTTTTCTTCCTGGCACGAATGTGTACTATGCACTTCATGTTGGCAATTTCGGTTTTGTGCAAGCGATTCACATTTAGAGACCTTCAGGTCAGGTGACAACAAATGAAGCTAATAGAAATGGTTTGGCAATAGCAGCCAATATATTTAGTATCCCATAATAAATTCCTCAAGCGTAATACAAATGCATATATTGGAAAATTTTACAAGCAGTCACACAAATGAGCATACATACCTTCAAATAAGGTTAGGTTAGTTAAATGATATTCACCTCAGGCTGTGTTAAACGACGTTTGTCAACGTCTTTTATGTTAAACAAAATTTCTTTATTGCTGTATATAACTTGGGTAATTTCAAAATTCCCTTCCTAAAGAATTTTAGAAGTGGTTAAGTGTGTTAAGAAAATTGTGTAAATCAATATCAGTAAATAAACAAAAACAAGGGGAAAAGGCAAATTTTAGTAGACCTTCAGAAAAATTCCAAAAATCAAAAACAAAATTAATAGAAAAACTTTTTTCATGTCTAGGTAAAGGACCAGAAATTTGAAAGAAGCGCCAAAGATACTCCTAAAAATTCATTGAAAATTACGAATTATACCCGAAAACTCCTAAAAACTCAAGGAAGAAATACTAAACTGCTTAAATTTTTAGGAAATGCTGAAAAAATACCAGAAAGTTTTGAAAAATAGCGATTAAAGAAGATACGTTCAGCGCAAAAAAATCTCCCGTGAAAACTCCTAATTAGCACGAAAAAATCAGAAAAGTCCCTAAAATTCCCGGATGGTCCGAGAAATTCCCTAAGCGCCAAAAACTCTTTCTAAATTATGAAAAGTACCGAAAAAATTCGAAAAATTCTTGAAAAATACTGACATGTATGGAAAAGCTAAAAAAATCAGCTGAAAAAAATGTTGTTAAATCTTCTATTTAACCAAAACAAAACTTTTTAATACTTCGAAAATTCCAGGAAAGTTCTAAAAACTCCTTAAAATGCCGAATAGTTCCCTAACACTTCTGAAAAATCGTGAACATTGGCAACACGCTACGAATTGTGTTGAAAAAAATTCCAAAAATTACCCGAAGAAAGTCTACAAAAAAATCGCGTGAAAACTGTTAAGTAACTTAGAAAATTCGGAAAACCCTGAAAATTTCAAAAACAATCTTCTTACATCACTCCAAAGTCATAGAACACAAAAAATAAATAAAATGTGCTCAGAAGTACCAAAAAATATCACAAAAAAAAAACTGCAAAAAATTCCTTGAAAACTCCTAATTAATCCGAAAAAAATCGGAACATTTTTAAAATTCATGAAAAGCCAAAAAATATTTCTAAAACGCCAGCCAAAAGCTTCTCAAAATTCTGAATTCGCGAAAACTTCCGAAAATTCATAAAAAATGTTGAGAAATATGCAAAAAATGTAATTAGGCTTAGAAAAATTCAGAGTTCTGACGATTCCCGAAAAGTGCTTAAGAAAACGCCCCAAAACTTCGAAAACTTCCGCAAATTCCCGAAAAGTCGCAAAAAAAATAAAAACAAAGGCCTGAAAAGACCTGTAAATACCGAAAAACTACAAAAAGTTACATGAAAACTCAAATTGACCCCAAAAAAATCGGGAAGTTTCGAAAACTCCGGAAATACGCAAATATACCCCCGAAACACTTAAAACTTCGATTCAAATATGAAATATAACAAAAATATCCTACAAAAGCTCCTAATAAGCCCAACGAAGTGAAGAGTTCCGACAATTCCCGAAAAGTCTATAAAAAATCCCTCAAACTCCGAAAACTTCCTTGAAATTCCCGAAAAGTCGCAAAGAAATAAACAAAAAATACTCAAAAAGTTCTGTATAATACCGAAAATTCTACAAAAATCCCGTGAAAATTCCAATTGACCAGAAAATTCGGGAAGTACCGCAAATTCCGCAAAAGTCCAAAAAAGCGAATATTTCGACAGAAATTCCGAGATTTTAAAGTTTTAAAATTGCCGAAAGATTTCCGAAGGTTTCCAAAAAATCTGTAGAATTTCTGTGAAAATTCCTAATCAACAAAAAAGTTCAAAAATTCCGAAAGTTTCTGAAATGTTTAAAAAATTCCCGAAAACACCCATAAAACCCGAAAAACTCTGGAAAATACCAAGAAATATCCGAACAATTTAAAAAATTCTGTAAAAACTGCCTTGAAGCCCCCTAATTCCTAATCCTAAACCCACCGAAAGTCTCAAATATTTTTGACAAATCCTCAGACTTCCCGAAAAATCCTTAAAGGGCGCCAATAATCCGGGAAAAGGTTCCGAAAGGGCCCCGAATAATATCGGTAATATTCAAAAACCATGAAAAACCGTAATAGATTTTAGTTAAGCCGAAAAAAATCGGAAAGCACCGAAACTTCCTGTGAGTATGAAAAAATTAGCTAAAAATTTGCGGCGAAAGCACGAAAAATTTTATAAAATATCACGAAGTATCCGAGTAATTAAAAAAAATGTAAAAACTTCTTCGAAAACTCACAATTGACTCAAAGAAGCTCGCAAAATCTCAAGAATTTATGAAAATCATTAAAATTCTGAAAAACCCTGAAAAATCGATTTCGAACATCAAATGAAAAAACAGCTTTCGATTGCCACATAAACGATCACGATTACTGTAAAATATATACGCTTTTATATAAAGACGTAGCAGCATCATAAGTTCAGATACAAATTACTTTTTTGCATTTACAAACCACACGACTTAAAATCAATAAACTATTCTATGGAAATCACTACATATTTGTAATTGAGCAACAACAACAAAAACTAGAAAATAGAATCAAACCGAACCAGGAAATGAGAAACCTAAAGGGCTTATGACAAAATACTCGCAACATTGAAATATGCACATAAATAAATTTCTACATCTTTGAAATAAGCGTGCATGCGACTATGTTTACACATTTGTAATAAATTTATTTTGAGCTTCTATGACCCCAAAAACCACCTGTTGGGTTTTATACAATTTTGAATCCTGCGGCTACAATAATATTAGTTTATACACATTCGTAAGCATATAAATACATACATACATATGTATAAACACACATACATACATCTTCAAGTACTTACAAAGTTATTTATTTCCTTCTGCAAATTCAATCAAATTTATTTAGTTAACTTCTCAGATTTGTCACAGATGAGCTCAATTCCAAATTGTGCTGTAACTCATATCGCACCCTAAAAGACAAACATTCACAACTCGAAAATCCTCACTGTTCAGGAGAGCCAAAAAAACTGTTGATGCTACGCAAGCAAAACAACAATAATTTTAATAGTATTTTTGCAGTTAAAGAAGATAATTATGAAGAAGAAATTTTGGTGGGCATTAGAAATATGATCTGTGAACTGTTTTATGGGAAAAAATCACTTTTGAAAAATTTTGAGTTGTGGCTGTTTTTGATTTAAGGTGCGAGATGTATGAGTATGCAAAACTTGCCACAATATTTATTTAACATGTACTATGTATGTGTGGATATGTGTTATATGTATGTAAATTCAATATATTGGATTATATGGATAGGTTTCTATGAGCACTTAAATAAAATTAATAAATGTGAGAATATATATGTACGATAAAGTAAATGGCTACGAACTAAAGCTACAATGGCCAATTGAAACAATTATTTTAAATTTTCAATGGAAAATTGGGCAGTAGAAATTTACAAGCCAAAGTATTTCGATTTCATAATTTAGGTCCCAACTCAACGTACTAGGCTTTTTAAGGAGTTAAGTAGATTGGATGGTGCCATATTCCAAATTTCGCCATTTATGACTTGCAGTGTCCTGACCTGTTTGCTCATTGGCAGTCTTTTCTGGATTCTTGGGCAAACTACGTCTGCCCTGCTAGGGTGTCCTCCAACTTCGATCCGTTTTTAAAACAAACTTGGGACTCTTCGTCAATCATAGATATTACCGCTCCAAGGCTATCCCTTTCAATAGTTTTGACCTTGTAGTACTTGTTGAAGGATAAATTCGGTACCGCTAAGTCTGTGAGCTTGATAGTGGGATCATCCGGTTTAGAACCTGCAAAGGACCCCGAATGTCTACACTTTTCATGTTGATTATATTGGGCAGCTGTAGGACGCTCCAGCAGACCTTCTTTTAAATTTGTATACGATTAACATAAAAGTCTACAGGAAGCAAAATCTCTGAGATAAATATATGTATAAAGATTATTTTCCTGGAAACATTTTTTTTCTAGGGGTTAGATCTCCTACTAACAGTAGTTTGGGTGGACGGGATTACATTTCAAGATAAGAAATCCATTTATGTATTATTTTATCCATTTCAATTGGAGACTAACAGGTCTATCGATTCTAGGTTTGTTGGTAATGCAGTTAAAATATTCAGCAATTCAGCTATGAAGAATTGTGCAGATTCTGGCATTGCATATTTCACGGGGCAATACTTTGTTACCAGCTTATGAGATGGTAACAAAATTTACCGGTTACAAGAGTACAGAGAATTCGAAAAGGGTTTAATACTTGACAGGAACTTTGTTTACCGGTTACAAACTTTTTATTACCAACGCAGAATAGACCTGTTAGTCGGGAGCTGAAGGAAGTGACTCACAATCAATCGAAAATTTATTTAGCTATTTCTAGAGTACAAATCAAATAAGCTGTATACAAAGCTTTTGTTGCTAATATTTCTTTCTTCCTTTCTGTTGTTTCAAATTTACGTTCGTAATTTCATGAAAATATTTGCATTTATATTGTGACATTTATCTACATACGTAATGCTGATGTCTTAAAATAAAAAGAAATACAAATACTTGCATGAACTTAGATTTTCACACAAGAACAGGGTTTCTCAAAGAGCTCTAGCCATTCAAATTGTTTATAAGGGAACAATGCAAATATTTTGTTATTAATTTTAACTTTTGGTAAAAAACTTAAATACAAAAAATAAGATTGTATTGATGATTTCTTTTGGAACGAATTTCCGTCATCCCCTGTCAAGTTTAGTTTGCAGACAGATTATATTGCTCTTGACATTAGTAGAGAAAAGTCTCGAAAAGCACTTTAGATTTGAAATGTTTGCTGTCAAAATGTGTATGTATGTCGACTTTTGACTAACGACTTCCGAGTTAGTTATAGTTAGACTACCATCAAATTACTCATGACTAATGACTTACTGTTAACGACTAATTAGTAATGACTTATGACTAGTTACTAACGACTCGCTATAAATGGCTTATGTTTAATGAAAAAAACATAGTGACTAGTGACTAGCGACTAAAGAGCAAAAAGTAACGACTAACGAATATTTACTTATTAATCACGACTAGCGATTTATAACTAACGAGTAGAAACTAATAACTAAAGACAAAGAACTAATCACCTACGACTTAGGAATTAGTTATTGATCGACTAACAACAACTTACTTACGACTAATGCCTTACAGCTAATGACTAACGAGTAACGACTTATAACCAGTGACTAACGACTAGCGACTAATAACTCACGACTAAAGACTAATGGCTCATGATTAATGGTAAAAAAAAAAACATAAAGATTAATGACTTATAACTCATCGCTATCGAACAATGAGTTATGATTCCCGACTAACGGCTTATAATTAAAGGGTTCACTTCTGCAGCTCTTATTGTCTGCTCCAATATCAGATTAAAGAAATCCCATGAAAGGGAGTCGCCCTGTCTGAAACTCCGTTTGATAGAAAACGGCTCGGAAAGGTCTTTCCCAATTCTGACGGAGCTGAAGGTATTGATGTTGGGCTTCAGTCTTTCACATAAAACGCTCGACAAGACCTTGTAACCTATGCAGAGCACACTTAAATTCCAGTCGTTGGGCATGTATTCATCTGACCGCACACCCTGTATAAAAGCTTTTTCACATGCAAAGCAATCATACTTAATTTTATTTACGCACATTTATCAAAGCCAAGCAGAAAGGTAGAATAAAAGGGAAGAAGAACACAAGGACAGTGAATACATATGCATGTAAACTCGTAAGTCTTGAAAATAATGATAAGGCTATAGGAAGAGAGAGGAAACCAAAATGTCAACGATGAAGATGAATGCTGTTGAAAGATGTGACAAGAAACACGAGAAAGTGAAAATAAAAAGAATGTCGGAAATACATATTTTTTTACAAGTTCGTGACGAAAATGTTAAGGGAGCATTAAAAACAGGGAGTTGTATGAATGCATATCAATTTAACTATGACATGGATGACAACACCAAGGAGGCATTAAAAAACGTTTATCAAAAGAAAAGCTATTTTTTAAAAGCTACATAAATAAGTGCATGGAAGTAAATCATTGACTTAAATTTACAGACATGTAGCAGCAAGGAAACGAGTACTAAGCTACATAGCACTTCATTTTACTTTTGTAGCTTTAAAAATTCTTTTCTTTTAAATGTTACGATGTTGTTACCATTTTCTTCTTTCAGTACCGGATATTTAGACGAAATGTGGTTTTAGAAGGGTTTCAAGCTACAATCCCCGCAAAATTAAATCTTTATATAAAAAAGCGATTTCTGTTTAAAGCGAAAAAAATTCAGAAGACTTTGTAATCAAAAAATTTTTTTTAATAGAGTTGCCATCTATTAAAAAAAAATTTGTTAGCAAACAAATCGGTAAGCTAAGAAAATTGTTACAATATGAATATCAAGCAAAAGATATTTAAGAAAAACTTGATCTGGCGGTATTTTTAAACAGTGTTGCCAACTATTTTAGATGTTAAATTATTTTAGTAGGTATAAAAGTTGAGTAAAATATATAAAAATTTGTCAAACGAAATGAATGAGGCCAAACTTTTAGCTAGACACTTTTTAAATAGCGTTGCCACCTTACGAAAATATAAATAAAGACATTTATTACAAAAATTATGGGGATGTCAATACTTTTAAGCTGAGTTTAGTTGGGAAAATGTCTTCGTCTCTATAACAGCTTATCTCAACACACTTTTTAATGTCATGCCATGCAAAAGAAGGGTGGAAACATTTTTTATAAATTTTTTTGTTTTTTTTCATTTTCATTCCACAGAACCACTTTTTCAGAGATAAATCAAAATTCGTTTATCATAATATTTCAAAATAAAACAAGTGCAATATTTCAGTTAATGGCGGCGAATATTTTATTTAGAGTAGAGCGAGGTGAATTCGGAAAAAAAATGCCAAACCACATTCGTGTTTTTTTTGTTTTGTTTTGGCAATAAATTTCGAAAGGCGGATAAGGTTAATAATTTATTAATGCGTATTTTTGCTGCACTCTTGCGGGTATATATACTTTTTTATGCAACATACATAAATACATACATACATATGTAGCTAGCCCCATGTGCCGTGGCTTTACCCATACGCGCACGCCTACGCATACTTATGTACATATGTATGCGTGTAAGTATATCGCACATTGCAATGATTGCAACAAATTATTTATGAAGTGCTGATCAGCACTTGTCCATACGCAAGTAAGTGGCTCGATATGCACTTCACTCCCACATTTACCAACAATATACGATTGATTATCACACACACACACACTCCCTATCTCCCATCCACCCACTCGCAATCGTTCGTACTCGCTAATTTAATATTTGCAAGCGCGTATTGCGCGTAATTAACAATTTAACATTTCAATTCAATTCAGCAAAAGTGGTTGGTTGAGCAACAGCTGTTGCTGTTGTGCTGGCGTTGAGGTTTGTGTATAGCGCATTTGTTGTTGCTATTGCTGCCCTTGTCCACAGTGCCCAGAGCGTTGCTGGAGCATTGCCGAACGCTCAGTGTTGTAATGAAAAATTCATGCCTTGGGTGGTTGGCTGGGAAAGTAGCATTAAAAAAAAATAAAATAAATTAAAAATACGTAAACATTTGTTTAAAAATTGCTTTTAAAATGCAAGCGTTGCTTGCATTGCGCCGAGTGTGTATGCGCAGATATAAAAAAATTAACACATTTTATCCAGTTCAACCACTACCGAGTGCGCTTGGCAGTTAGGGTTTACCAACTTTCAACTGGAAATTATTTATATTATTTATATATTTAGTTCAAGCGCATCTGAGTGCAATTTTTTATTTACATATGTTGATATACTCATATGTATGTTTGTAACTTCGATAAAAATGTTAACGCACAAAAAAAGTGCTACTTTGGAGTGAGTAGGCAATTGAGAAGTAAACTCCTCTTTTGTCGTACAAAAATCACAATCAGGGAGGCCTCCTCTACGTTGGAAGAACCAGGTGGAGAAGGACTTGGCTTCACTTGGCATTTCCATTTGGCGTCAGTTGGTACAGAAGAAAAACGACTGGTGTGCAGTTTTGGACTCGGCTTAGTCGGTTACTGCGTCGATAAACAAGTAGAAGAGAGTGAGTGAGTGATGAATGAATGATTGAGTGAGTCATTAAGTGAAGGGGGTGATGAATGAATAAGTGAGTGAGTAAATGAGTGAAGTGAGTGAGGGAATGAGTGAGTGGGTGCGCGGGTGAGTGAGTGATAAATGGATGAGTGAGTGCCTGAATGAGTGCTTGAATGAGTGGGTATTTGAGAGAGTGAATGAGTAAACAACTGTAGTGATTGAGGTAGTTCGTGAATGGGTGAGTAAATAAGTGAGTGAGTTTTGTAACTTCTTTACGCTGAAATTGTTGGATGCCTTTGGCTACAATTTGGCACAAATATAGTTTGTGATTTAGAAGAAAAGAGAGAATATTTTAAAAAAGTTTGCCACCTTTTTATAAAAAAAAAACTGATTTAATCAATCACTTAAATGAAACATTGCAATATGGAGTGTAAAGGACTTTATTTAGAAAATATTCCAGAGATTATTGCCCCCCATTTAAAAATTCGAAACCATATTAAATACGTATTATTATTGAAATATGACAACATGGATGTCAAACGAAAGAAGTTCTCACTTGGAAAATATTTTTAAAGAGCATTGCCACCAGTTTAAAAGTTCAAGGTCAATTTCGTTTGTAAAATATATGAAACTAGTAAGCCCGCATAACGGTATAACGCCCTAAAGTTTAATGCAAAACCCTATAAACTATTCCAAATGTTAGTCAGAGTCATAAGCGATCCGAGAGCCATATTTGATCTAAATCCATGCAGCCGTTTCCGAGTGAAGAGAGGTCTCGCACAGTGTTGGTTTTTAGTATCATCAAATTTCAAATCACCCTGTACCGATAAAAAAAAGTTCTGACTTCAAAAATTAAAATCTTTTCGCTCATCTACAGGCCGAGGTCTTTAATTCCACCTTTCATACAAGTAGAAATCATTTTAAAAAGTATTTTCAAAGTAAAAACTTATTAAATCTCTTTCGTCTTACACCCAAATTTTTATATGTATTTCAATTACCTAATTGCCTTAATATAAGTTGAGTTGGATTTTGTAAACAGGTGGCAACCCCCAAAATATATTTCAGAAATAAAGCCCTTCAAACCCATTTCCATTTAATTATCCATCGAACTTATTAAATAATTTGAATGCAACTTTTTAAATACGTGGCAACTCTCTTCAAACATTCTAAATGTTCAGACTAAAGATTTCCCAGCACTCTTTCGCTTGACACCCGTATTTTCACATTTCAAACAGTTTGCGTAAGTTAATCAAATTCGCCTTTTTAAACTGGTGGCAACCCTCTTCAAAAATTTTTATTAACTGATGAATTAAGTTGAATTAGATTTTTTTGTTTTTCGATTGATACCCATTTTGTAATGATTGGTTAAACTTATTAAATAATTTTAATTTAATTTTTTTAAATGTGGCAACTCTTTACAGTCCGTTAATTTGACACCTTACTTTTGAAAATCGAAAACCGCCAGATCGCCAATTCAATTCAGTTAGTTAGTATGCATCCTTGTTACCTAACTCGATTTGCTCAGGGTGGGGATTTTCAACCAGTTACGATTGGCTTTCGATGGAATTTCCAGTACAAATAAGGCAATGACTTTCTCCTTGTAGTTTGCAACTGTATAAATAGTTTAAGCACACACTACGCTTGTTAAAAAAAAAAAAATTAAGCAAAGAAAACTCACTGCCTTTGTTCGCTAACAAAATAACTTAAAACAGGACGTTGACATTGTGCTGTCGGCATAACGCGGATACACATACGCAAATGGGTCGGCAAACAATACATACATACACTTATTCATTCAGGCATATGTACATTCATTCATGCATACATTCATATATGTATGTATACGACGTAGAAGAACTCCCAAAATTAGGGCGCAAAAACCTACCTACACACATACATACATATGTATGTATATTAGGGTGCCTGACCAAAAAAGGTTGCGATTTTTCCACCGTAATTTTAAAACCTAAATATTATATTTTAAAACTTCCCCTATTTCCAAAAAAAAAAATATTATTTTAGTGAGCTACACCGATTTGAAAATATTTCCAAAAATCTTATTATTTGGATTTCGTTTATAAAAATGTTTGAGCATTTTTATGTATACCTTTGAAGCTTAAACTATTCTATCATCTGATGTGGTGTTTCGGTAAAAAATATTTTTAAAAATAAATTTTACTTATAAAAGATTCTAGTTTTGAAGGTATTTTCAAATCGGTACAGCTTTCGTAAGTGTTAACATTTTTCGCAAATATTTTAGCGGAAGTCTTAAGTTATAATAAATTTTACAACTCAGATAGAAAAACAGTAAAGATTTTTTTCTTATGAAGAGTGATACACCCTAACGTATATACATACATATAATCTAACCGGATGCACTTGCGAAAAGTTGTAACGCACAGGTAAATGCAGTTTACTCCATCCAAAATGTATTTAGAAATTTACAAACATGCATATATATATATATTTGTGAATCTGTCTATATAGATATATGTATGCCTGTATGCCTGTATGTATGAATATACATGACGGTAGTCAGTGGAAATTGTATATTCTTTCCTTTTTCCGTACTGCCATTCGTAACCTACTTTTAGGCGTGCGCTAATTATAAAATTATACGTTATCATGTAAGTGTGTGTGTGTGTGTGGGACTTCTCGGCGCGCTTGTATTCCGACAAAAATTTAATTACAGACATTTATGTAGTATGTATGTAATATGACAGTGTTATCGCGTGGATAGACGTACATACATATAATTTTGAGTTTCCACAGATGTGATTTGTGTGCCTGATTTTCTTTTTAATGTTGCCTTTTCAAATATTTTTTCCAATTTTCCTTTGATGCAACAAATTTATTTTCGAGTGCGTGAAAATATAAATACTTTAACACTTTAGAAACATTAGTGCATTAGAGTTGCCAGCATGTGAGAGTGATTCTTTCAAATTTCTAAGCATTATTTTAATATATTGTCGGGGCAGCGCTCATATGTACGCTCCAAGCGCTCACAGGAGAGATCCTTGGACGCCTCGTCCTGCTCTTCCGTCGGGACATGGACGCCAATGCGCGAGATGTTGAAGAATCTTGCTTTGATGCGGATTGTGGGTAGGCGTTTGTCCACCGGGTTGGCACAAGGCTGAAACCAAAATTTATTCCATCAGACATCAACCGGAGTAGTTTGCCAAAAATAATTACTTTGATAATTATGTGGTACCAAGTCCTTGCGCGACTAAAGGAAAGTAGTTCGCTGACGAACTGGCCAAGGAAGGTTGATTGTTTGTAGCCTTTTCGACCTCTGCGAGTCTTCCAATTACTGTGTGGGTGTGTAAGGGGGTTAAGCCAAATGAGGAAAGGCTTTTTAGACTGAGATCCCTCGTATGCGTGTGTTAGATCATGTCGCCCTGCTGATAGAAACAACGGCGACTAGAATATGAATACTAAAATGAACAAGATCCATTCAATTCATCGAGGTTTCGAGCGCCGCAGCCTGTTGAAGGAGTATCATCACATCCATCCATAAAAAATATGTATAACTATGTCAAAAAATAGAAACCAACATTTTTGCAAAAACCACGGGTCAAAAAAAAACAACTAAATTTCTTGCCGTTACTGTGTAAATGCCTGTTTCTATCACTTCACTGCCGAAATGCGACCAATTAAGACAAGCCACCGCACATTTCTTAATATTTTTTAACTCTACTTGCATTCTTGGCGTGCTTCCACATTTCCTCGAATTTTTTACTCTGCTTTTTTCTGTATTTCAACTGATCTACTTTAGAAGAGAAAATACCTTTTTGCCAACTTTTTTTCGTGTTTGCTGCTTATTTATGTCATTTACGCCAGCTAAACGCTATAAAATTAGAGCAGAATATTCTTCTTTTCTCTATTGCAAAGCAAGCAGTAATATAAACAACAAACTAAAGGAAGCAAAGTACGAGTACAAGCAAAATTATTGTAAAAATTAAACAAAAAAAAATCTATAAAAAAAAGATGAAGAAAAAGGATGCCTAGAAAAACCACGGCTGTCTGCAGCTAGAAAAACAATTCTGTACATTCAAAGCTTACAGAGACTAAAACAAAGCTTATAATAGTGGCGTACAGACATACTAATGTTTAGCGCTCATGTAGAAATTTTTTGCTACTTTTGCCTTAATCACATTGCGTTCCACTTGTTGAAAGTCGCCGACCACTAGCAGGCTCAGTCGTACTAGCCTCGCGCAAACTGCGCCCTCCTTAGGGAAAATACCCCATTTTAGAAAGACAAGCATGCTTTCGTATGCAGTTATGTATACAACTGCATATGTGTCTGAGCGCATTTACCTCATTGTCCTTCACTGCATTTTTAGTTTACTTATTATTACTGTGCTTTTTGCTTTCTTTTTTTCCTTTTTGTTGTAACTGTCTTTTGTTTTTATCCATTGCAAAGTATGCCATTGTCATTTCAGCCGACTTGATTGTGAGCTTCCGTTCTAGTTTTTCTGCTTTGCGTTTTTTCATGGCGTTAGTACAACTTAATGAGGTAATTTTTAAGGATATTCAATTTTTTATGAAGATAAAGGGGTAGAGCTAGAAAACATGCTTAGTAGAGGGCCTACAACACTTGAGAAAGGGAAGGTTAGGTTAAGAAGGTGCGTACTACTGACTCCTACTTCCACTCGGGGGTAGACTTGCCCACTGAGAGTGCCCTTTATCAGTGCCAGGAGAAGGCAAATCATTCTAACCGAAGCTATTCGATATTGTCAGTATAGAGTTTGTGGTTTAGCCCTTTACTATCCCGGATAAAGCTGTGGAGCTCCGATGTTGTCACCTTCGTTACCTCCTCCAAACTACTGAAAGCTCATATGAGACAAGTCACCTTCTTTATGGCATAGATCTCCGCCTGAAAGACACTTCTGTTGTCAGGTAGGCGATATGATTTCCTTAGTTGAAGGTCCTTGGGGTACAGATCCATACCTACTCCCTTTTCCATCTTTGAATCATCGGTGTTGATGGAAATGGCATCATTTGCCGACAGTGGGCCGTCTTCCCAATGCCCCCTAGTTGGGTAATGTATGGGAATCTTGAGAATAGAAGCTCATATTAAAATTTGTAATTCGAAAAATAATGGGTTTCTGAATTTTTCGTATAAACAAATAGATCCTTTAATATTCGTTATCAATTTTAGACTTCAAAGCAGCAACATTTAAGTCATCTGTTGAAGATTTCGTGCGACTTTACGATAGCCGAACTTCACGGGAAAATGTTCGTTCTGAGACGGCGGAATTTTTACTGACCTTTCACCAGTATTTCCTCCATATTGACTGTTTGCAATTGAAAATTAAATTTCGCAATACAAACTTGGTATACGAAATAGGATGTACCTACATATGTATGTAATCTGAAGTTTTTGATCTCTTTCAAATTGATTTAACGTCGTTTTTGTTAAACCCCGCGTAGTTTCTAAATAAAGCAAGCATTTTTCTTTTTGTGTCCTAGTATTTACCTTATTTTCAGCTTTATGAGCACATATATTTAAGCACAAGGATTTTACATACATATTAGAGGTTTACGCCGACAGGCTTTGCGGCGGCGGCGTGGTCAACTTCAAAAATAATCGGCGGCGGCGGCGACGCCGGCGCGTCTGTAAAGGCCGGCGCTACTGCCCATAAGAGCCATGAGGCTACTAATCTTATCATGTCATCTCGTCAACGTTGGGCATTCGCCTTGTCAATTCAGATTATAATTCTACTTATTTCCTTATTAAATTAGTTTTAAATTTAAATATTGTTAGTTCCTACTTGAATTAAAATTTTGA
>NW_016164510.1:0-4816 GCF_001687245.7 Rhagoletis zephyria | reverse complement strand
AATAATACCTAATTGTTTATTTAACAACTTGTTCATAGTAACTATAATTTATAAGTGCGCCAGAAACCCCCAAAAACCCCAAAATATGCTATGGGGCACCAATAAAAAATCGTTAATATTAAAAAATTGTTAAATAAACAACTGGGTATTATTATTTTAAGCCCAATCCGATCGAAAAATATTCATTTTCAAGAAATCTATACCATTTCTACGAAAAGTGGGTTTTTCCCCATATAAAATACATGGACAAATTTGAGCGCTTTGAGCGACCACTAAATATTTTTTGATTTAAAAAAAAAATTGGGTTATATTTTTTTCGATATAGAACTATCTTAGGGGGTGAGAACATTAAAATTCCGACTTTACTTTTTTTTTAAACCACACCTATGTACATGCATATGTAGGGTGGTCCAAAAAGGTTTAAAATATTAAACTTTTCTAAATCGTAAAAAATACCCGTATCTTATTTCTTATCTTTAAGCCCTTGAAGTTTTATTTAGGCTTTGAGGCGAATACAAACATTATATTTTTAAAAAACAAGAAATACGGGTATTCTTCGTTTTAAAAAAATACTAGCGGTGAGAGCATAACATTTTAAACTTTTTTTCCATGTATTTTTGGACGACCCTAATATATACTCCCATGCACTTGAATAGGACAATGCTTTTTCCCTTTTTTCTTGAAATAAAATTAACATTTTATTAATTAATTAAAATGAAATTTTAGGGTAATAAAATGCGAAAATTCTCAAAAATAAATAGTAACTGGCTACTTGAAACTCAATTTTGATTATGTAAAAAATTAATGGGCTACAAAACTGCATACTCAAAAAATTCTGAAATTTTTCTAATTTGTTTCTTCTTAATTTTCTACCAAATTTTAAACTTGAATTTAGATGGATTATGTTATAGAACGAACAGTGTTTAAATTTAAAACGATAACCCTGAATAAAACGAAAAAGCTTTGTCCCTATTCAAGTGCATGAGAGTGTATGTATGTATAGCAATAGGTATTTGTTGTTATTTTATGTTTTTAATTATAAGTAAATATCTACATGAATCTACATGCGTGTATATGACTTCTGGCAGTTCTTTATTATCAGTTTTTTTATTTTACTTTTAACCATTTATTTACACTATTTATTATACATATGTAGCTGCTTTCATTTTATGCTTTTTAATCGCAATTGTTCATGTTATTAATTTTAATGGCGATGAACATTTAATTGTTGCAGATAAATATATTTTTAATTGCAACAGTCATCAAATGAAACGAGGTGAATGCGCATTTGGGCAATTGGAAAAATAATTGAAACCTGGAGGTGTATTTTTGCCATTAAAAAGCTTCTAATAAAAAGGCATTTTCGATTCGGAAACAACGTAAAACAGTAGGTACATATTTCTATCTGTGTGACAGCAGCAAGAAGCACACCACAAATTCAAGGAGAAGCAAATGCTTTCCATGTTAATAAGTAATTTCAACATATTTATTAAGAAGAAGATCTGAAGCTTTTCTTATAAATGCTAAATATTTGTGGTCGATGTAACAAGTTGTCAAGGAGGCATTTAAGGGATAAGAAAAAGAAGATTTTACATAGAAGCTTCACATACATACATACATACATAATATATTTAAGTATTTTATGTCCAATATTTATGTCGCTCATGATAGTATTTTCCAAAGGGTATTTTTTTATGCTTACACACATCCTTACAATTAAATCCGCCTGAAATATAAGTGGTGTTGTGCTAATTATCAGATTTTTCTATAAACTAAGGCCATGATTACCTCTCTCTAGGCCCTTGTAAGGCTTAGTTGAATAACCAACTGGTAGCAATGTGACAAAGATACCTTTAAGAAGCAGTTTAAACTCCCCTAAATTACTCTTCTTGTTTTTGTGAAATTTTCAAATCGCGATTCTCACTTGGTCATTGAAAAAAATGACGAAGCATTTACATCTTGACAAAACAAAAAAAGTTAAGAAGGGCTCAGAGGCCTCTAACATTTTGATGGACTTTTAAGTTATCTGAAACGATGTTGAAGATATACTTGTAAGCGCTGGACCTTTGCTGGGTTGCGAAAACTCCATGGATGAAGTATGATACATCAAGCAAGTTCTGATTTTCACCGTGTGAAAAGTGCATATAAACCGACATTACGTTGCATACCTTTAGACCGTCTCATAGAAAATAAACTGAAGAACTCTAACTGCGGATTAGGTCATATATAATTAGATTATATGAACAGCACTGAACTATTTCGCTGTAAGGCTAAGAAGATCTGTCCACAGAGCTATGTGAGACTGCTTCGAAATCTCTTCTGTATATTTTTTTGCGTATCCAATCACCTTTTCTATCGCAAAAATGTAAAACGCATTGCTCGAAATGCTGGGCATTCTCACTTAGCGTGCCGCATTGATTTTGCAGCTCATGCTCATGCGTGCTGTGGCTCTACTCATTATCGCTATACTCCTTATTAATGTATTCCTTCATAACTCCATTAAATCGCACGTGCAAATATTTTAAGTAATTTTTATGTCCACAAAATTTACAGCAGCATATCACCAGCAGCGGCTATCACACAATCATTGCTAATAAAATCATACACCAGCCAATTATTTACCGCTAGGATGTTTGCATAATTTGAATTTAACACGTCGAAAAATAGCCTGAAAAGCCGACGCCAAATAATAAACACATTGCTGGCTGTAGTAAATAGTTCGCTTTATTGCAACCAATGATTGCCTGGCACTCCTCGTTGATGCTTCTGTTGCGACTCAATCGCATTGGTGCCCTGCTACTGCACGCATTAAAACTGTAATAAAAATTCGCTATGCACTCCATGAAAAATTAATGACTCCTTTACACAAGCGACTCCATATTGGCCGATACCCAAAACACCCTTTGTATGTAACCTCCGAAAGATAAGTGTGCATTTACACAGCAACGGCTGTCTCCCATAAGTATCACTGCCTCAATCGTCTTCGCACTTGAGAATGCACAACGCCTGCGTTTATGCGTGTGAGGACCGCCTACGGCGTTCTTTAAAGCAGCAGTCAATTGTCGTTGATCAATGCAGTATGCAACAACAATTGGTGACATCTTTGGCAGCGTAAACGCAGGGCAACATTGTCAACCGACGCTTAAGTGTTGCCGCTAGTAATGTTAATAACGAGCCACTTGTGCTATTGCCGCCGCTCCTGCTGCTGCTGTTGCTCATTTTGACCATATTGTCTGCGTACAATTATTGCCGGAATGAACATTTAATTACTCGAATAAGCAGGTGTGTTGAGAAGGCGTGCTAAGTACGTAGTTGAAATTGGAGGGATAGGTACATATATGTGACGTGCATTCGATTATTCGGTTGTTGTTTACGGTAGTCGTTTTTTTTTTTCTTTTTACTTCTTTTACTTTCGGTAAATCGGATCCCTGCTGAGTTCCCCTTGAGTAACCTTGAGGTCTGCTTAAACAGGAAATTCGGTGAAGTGAACCATTACTTCACGCAAATCCTCAGAGGCGACAGTTACTTTAAAGGCTATCTCTACCGACTTAGGTAAATCACGTGATATTAACTGTCCAACGAATGTCAAGTGTGAACAAGAACTAGAGGCATCAGTTGCGACACATCAGGTAATAAGAAAAATACGAACTGAGGCTGGGAAGGACAACCTCAACGTTTTGACTTTTTCGGGATAACGACCTCCTGAGGAAATACTGAAAGGTAGTGCCGGGAGCAGAAATCTGACAAGAAGCGTTGCTTTCAGTGTATTGAAGTATCAGATTGGATTAAGTCTTTGGATGCTTTCCATCTCTACTGCTTCTACTATCCGATCCACCCGGAATCAGAAGTGTCACCCAACATGCAACGGCGAAGTGTCCGTCCAGGTGGTGGAGCCAGAATTATACTGCAAGTAGTCTTCCGAGTCCCCACAGTCCCTTTAATCGGGGACATCCCCAGAATGGAGATGTGTCGCGCCAGTTTCTTGCCATATCACTCGGATCTAATACACAAACTAGCTTGGTGGAGAAGTTTTTTAATCGTTTTTAAGGTAAGTTAGAACCTCCAAGGCGAATTTAGAGAGAATGCTCAATGAACTTAATGTCTCTTCGCAATTGATGCAGCCGCATCCAGGGCCACCTCTCGGCTCCAGGGAATCAAAATTGTGGTAGCACACTAAATGTGGCCACGCAGAGATCTTAAGTGAACTCAGAATAGGACAGCACAACGAGGTAAAGGTTGACATAACTTTGTGAATGAACTTTTTAGCCGAATCTTACAAAAATGTCCTAGTTTTAAGAGAAACAATCTAGAAACCAACTATAACTTCCAATAAAGTAGAAAGTTGTTTAGTTACAAACCTAGAATTTAGCGCTCAAACAAACTTCTGATGAAATATTTGACAGTGGTAGCGGAAGATCGGTGACACCGATGAGATGAAGGTTTTTCGCTGCCTTTTTATCAAAGTCGATGACAATTTAGTGCATCGTTCCCTTGTAGCAGTAACAAGTAATCTCCAAAGGGCTGCCAGCTCATATCCAGAACGTGCCGGCATTCACTCGAATATTCTCGGAGAACATCTAGGAATTTCACCTAGACTCTAGTTGTGCTTTCCAGTGGCCTACCCAACAATGGAAGACTCTTCTTGCGAGAGAGCATTTAACGCTCAGTGTAAGACTTTAACCAAAATAAACCGCCTGTCGTTATGCATTATTCCTCTCCCTGTACTGGCGTCAAATATTTAGTCTGGAAGTGGTTTGGTCACGAAGCTCTACGCCAGTTTCTGTCCATATGCCGTCCGTTAAAAGTTCCATTCACA
>NW_016164509.1:15485-31245 GCF_001687245.7 Rhagoletis zephyria | reverse complement strand
ACAACTCATCAATTCCATTCCCAGACAAAACCCCTGTATACTGCTGGTAAGATTTACAAATAATCACCATTTTTTAGCTAATCACGTCTCCCAAATAGGTTTGAGCAAGAGTGATAATTGTAGAAAGGTCGAAATATAAAAGGAAATTGTGGAAGCCAAGTTGCGCTATTGCCCAGCACTGGAAAATTTAGGCCAGAAGTACTTTGGATTGGCGTTTCTATCAAAACTAGTTCAGGCAATACGTTACATAACAATAAAGAGAGTAGAGAAGGTAGAAAAAATAAAAATATGCAAACTATTTTCTACTTACTTATGTACACACTTACATATGTACACAAGGGGCAACAATAATTTGCCTATATTTTACTGGTCTTCATTCATGTCATAACGATCATCGCTTTTTTGCTGAAAATTTTATGCGATTACCCAAATTTGCCTCAAATGCTTGATCAGCGCACAACACTTGACACTTAAAGTGCTACGAAGAGTTTCTTGTTCTATTTTTTAAGTTTATTGAGTGTTTTTGATTACGCAACACCATGATACAAAAAAGAAGGTAGTTTCAATAAACAACTTTTGACGGATAATAAAATTTTTTGAAGTTTCATAATTTGTGAGTATTATCAACGGCCTTGCCACTTTGATGATATTAAAACAATAAATCGGAGTATTTTCTTTCCCATATTTATACTAATGTAATAACATTTCAAATCAAAAACCATTATCAGTACTTGGTACTGTTAAAGGAGACTTCATCGTAATGGTTCTTTTCATTTTGTAATAAAAACCACGCGCGCATTTTTCTGTTTTTTTTTTTTTTAATGCAATCTTGCGATTTAAAAATCAAATTCTAAAGAATGAATAAAACCTTTTTATATTTAGGTTCAAGTTTGCTTTTAAATTTCTCATCAGATTTTGCAAAAAATTAGGCTTTTAGCATCATTAAATTTCACAAATTTTCAATTTATGCGAAACACCTGAAGTCGGCTTGAACAGACCGCCCTCCGATAAACAGCTAACAGATCGTCGTTTAAAGTACAAAACCGTGTATCAACAAAATGCACAACTGCGTATGTGAGGTTGCATAAATTATTTAGAAGAGAGTAAAAACACTCACATTTCAAAATGGTTCTCTTTTTTACAAAGAAATCCCATTTCAGGACGAATGGATAAGGGTTGAGCCAAGAGCTTGTGTGAGCAAATCCAATTTTTTGAAAAAAATGTCAGTTACGCGGTTTTGCAGTTACACTTTCTTCATGCGTTCTGAAACCTAGTCGTCAACCCGATTTGCGAAATCATTTAGCCGGCATAATTTTCTAGTTCATCATATTCCACATCTTTGAATGTACTGATAAAATCTTCTGCTTAAAAAAATATATTTCTTCTAGTAATCAGGTAGCATGAATTTGATGAAATGTCATAATTTTATTAAAAGTCAAATGGTTAGCAACAACAACGAATGTCATTAAATGAAACTACCTTCTTTTTTGTATCATGCGCAACGCCATATAAAGACAACAAATAATTCAAAATGCCAAACAAGTTGATTGACAGTTGAGTGATTTAAGTAAAAAGAAAAAAATTAACGTTGTGTTTCAAAAGAAATAATGCGCACAGCTTGTGTGAATTTTTGGAAAGCCTTTCGTTTTGGGCTTAAAGTGGTGCGGCATGATATTTTTAAATACAAGTACACTTATTACGGAATTAATAAATTATTTATCTTTTTTGTACCATCCTAACGAAAAGCCTACACAAATGATATGCATTAATATTGAACAGCCTAGTAGTGAGTTTTCTTTTTTTTTTAATTTGTCATACGTCAATTATTATTTTGACAACTTACGCAGTCATTGACATTTCAATACCGTGTTTCTTTTAAGATTTTTTCGGATTGCTTTTGATATACAACATTTACGATATTTTTTTTGTCAATTCATGCCATTTCTTTTCTGTTTTGGCTGTAAAGAAAATTAGGTGAAATATCAATGACTCTTTTGTGGCTTGTCATCTTGTTTAAAGCTATTGGTTATTACAGTAATAAACTATTAAAATAATAAACTCCCTTTTTGGGCATAAAACAATCAATAGAAGTACCTAGTACTATTTATGCTTCTGTAAAGTAGGCGTTTAATGGGCTCTTATAACTGTAGCTTTTATTTTGTATTTGATGATTTGTTTTGTATATCCCGTAAATGCGCTGAGTGCATACTGAGTGTGGGAAGAGAATGCTTCATACAGCAAACATCTTGAACGGAATATTTGTGACATCATCAAGGCGCTCGCCACAATATTATGTATTATTATTATTTATTTATTAATTTCAGGCCGATTAGAAAGCCAGTGTAGCGTCAGTCAGTCGGTCTTCACAAGTCGATTTGTATGCGTATAATTTTGGCTGGGGTCCAATGGACGTCGACACTCCCAATTGTCGGTCGACAAAAAACTAAGTACACTTACATACATTCAACAATTATAAAACCAGTCTGACTGGACGTACGGGGTACCGCAGCAAACTCTAATATTGAAATACTATAAAGATTTCAATTTAAAACTCTCAGAATGATTGAAAATGCCCCATATTACGTCACAAATGACCAAATCCACCGTGATCCCACAATGCCAACTGTTGCCGATGAAATCAGAAGATATTTTGTACCACACAATCAAAGCGTTAAGCATGAGTGATGCCAGACTAACTGGCATAACTTTAGCCGCTCTATATGTTAACGGAACGTGTAAGGCGACTCAAAGTGGGTAAAATTAATTTTAATGACTACTTACTGGATAGTTCTGGCTAAGATAGTAAGAAGTCTTTCGTACGACAAATGAGAGGCAAATTAGTGAAAGCACTTGAATACCATTTAGCTCGCGTCGAGTTCCAGTCTCGCTCAATTATTTAATTTAATTTTTATTACAATTTTTTTCATTTTTTATTCAAAGTTTGTGTTATTTTTTTTAAGTTAAAATTTTTTATTTTTTATTTTTCTTTTCTTTTAAATCATATTAGGGGTATTCTCTGAGTCTTGCAAAGCCCTTGCATGGTGCACAGATTGCACGGATTGCACGGTTAAAACCGGTTTTCGTATGGGACAGCTTTGCAAACCGTGCAATCCGTGCACCGTGCAAGGGCTTTGCAAGACTCACAGAATACCGCTATTCTTTTTCAATTAATTTTTTTTTATTATTAGATTCTATATACGGGTGCGTTCAGAAATGCATCAAGCCAAAGCATCAGTCTCTTTTATTTCTAAACTTTAATTGATAGAAATGTCAAATATGCACAACCACGGTTATAAGCCGAATAGTTGCGTAAATAACACATTTCCATCAATTCTAGTTTAGAAATAAAAGATACTGATGCTTTGGCTTGATGCATTTCTGAACGCACCCCACAATATATCGAGCCCTAACCGCCAAAATAACGTAAGCGACATTTTTTTCAAAATTTTATTTTTGATGCAGAAATATTCCTAGAGCATCTAGATGCATTTCTGCATCAAAAATAAAATTTCGAAAAAAATGTCGCTTACGTTATTTTGGCGGTTAGGGCTCGATATATTTTTTAATTTCATTTAATTTTTAGAAACGTATTATATGCATTTATTTTTCGTTTATTTCAGTTTTTTCTTGATTTAATTTTATTTTGATTTTTAAATGCTCTTTTTAACAAAAAGCTTATTTTTTTAAATTTCATTTAATTTTTACTTTTTCTCTTTAAAAAAAAAACATATTTTTTTAATTTCATTTAATTTTAAGGAACTCATTTAATTTTTTCTTTTTTCAATAAGTTCTTTTTAGTTTCATTTTCTTTTGATTTTAAAATTTTATTGTATACAAAGAGAAAAATATTTTTTTTTTTTTAATTTTATTTAATTAGAACTTTATTTAATTTATATTTCCTTTTTTAATTGTTAGATTTTATTTTTTTTTTTTTTAAGAAAATATATGTTTCATTTTATTTAATTTTTAGAATCTCTTTTTATTTTTCATCTTTTTTAATTAAATTTTCTTATGATTTTTAGATTTTGTTTTAAAAATAAAAATATTTCTTTTTTAACATTTGGGCATTATCTTCTTTTTTGATTCAATCTCTTCCCCAATTTAATTATTGGTTTCATTGTTTTAAAAAGAAAAAGTATATTTTTTTTTAATTTTTGCTTTAATTTCATTTTTTAATTTAATTTCCTTTTATTTATTAGTTTTTATTGCTTCAAAAAGAAAAAATATTTTTTTTACATTAATTTACTTTTTAAAAAACTTGTTGCTGAAAGGCGAATAGCATAACGCTAAGACCTCCTCGTAAGCAATTAGTCTTTCGAAAGACAGTAAAGAGCTTTCAAGATAGGTAGTTGCCAGAATTAGCAGTTGTCTTACGAAAAGCTTTTGTCTTTCGGAAGACTGGTCAGCTGAGCTACATTGCCAGAATTGCCCTGTTAATTGCCATGGCAATATGATATTTAATATTTCATTTGCATAAGACTGCTCTTTCAGTTGCAATAAGCTGCCGATATTTGCCCGGATATCTCGGAATAAAAGTCCAAGATTGTGCTGAAAGACGACTCTGGCACAAGGCCTCATGGGACTCATGGGAAGCTGTTGCTTACTAATTTGTCACATGCTACCTTCTAGACGCCTTAAATTCTAAAATAGCCTTAATTTGAAGTGATTTTACCAAATACGAGTCAGTACAATGAAATACTCAAATTCAACACAACGCTTTTTAAGCATTTTCTCACTATATTTGATTATAACACTACTTACTTACCTAATGCAATATTTGGGTCAGGATCACTGCTGATTCCACACACACACACACATACTTATAGAAAGAAAAGTGCATACGTCAACCAAGCTTGAATGTGCAACACCATACCAATTTGGCTGGCGACACAATGGCGTCACTGACGCGCTCTGTATGGAAGTCAATCAGTTTGTACGCACAAAGCCAAATTAAACCAATTACGTGTGTAAAAGCGCACAAAGCTAAACAAAAGCAAACAAAAAAAAAGTGCGAGACTTGTGCAAAACCGTTGCCTTTACCTACATAAAATTTCCAAATCGTACACGTTGCAAATATGTACTGACAACAAAACTACTGTTTCGGAACTCATGCAACACAGCTGCGCTTAGGAAAGTCACAAAAGCAAACTAGAAAAAAAATAGAAGGTGCGTACAATTTCTCCTTCAAATACAATGAACTGCATTGACTTTTCCAGCAACAAAAGCGTAAAACACTAAAAAAAACAAGAAATTAGTTAGAATAATGCTACTACTTTAATGCAATTGTTGTTGCTGCAGTTGCAGCTGCTTAGTTAACAATGGTTTCAAGAACATAACGCTTAGTAAAGAAGCAAAGAGGGAAGGGAAGTAGGCAAAACAAATGGCAACAAACAACCGAACAAGTTGCACCATACAACACAACAATGTGGCAATATTTATGTATCAGTTTGTTTATGTCTGCTGCAACGTTGGCTGTCAAGCCGATATGCAATGAAAAAAAGAGAAAAAAATATATATGTACTTACATACATACTTAGCATAAGAAAAAAATATCGCTTTAGTTTGTAACGTTCAGTTAAATTGAAGGTGAACAACATTGTTTAGCGCATTGCTGCGGACGTTTTTCCATTGTTGTTGCCAACTAAGCATTTGTATATGTATGAGCTTGCAGCTTGCGCACCTTCGTATAGCGGTACAAGCCGATCACCGACAATTGCCAATTCCAATTGTTGTCGTTTGTTGCTAAATATTTACGTACATATGTACACTAGGGTGATTCAAAAATGCATTTGAAAAAGTAAAGTCGGAATTTTATGCTCTCACTCCCTAGAATCGTTCTATACCGAAAAAAATTATACAACTGTTTTTTTTTTTTAAATCAAAAAGTATTTAGGGGTATCTTCAAAGCGCCCAAACTTTTCCCGGTATTTTATATGGGGAAAAAACAAGTTTTCGTAGAAATGGTATAGAATTCTTGAAAATCAATATTTTTCGATCGGAAAACTTTGTTTCTCTTCAGAAGACTTCCAACAACAAAAATTTGGCAGTCTCTTGAAGAGAATCAAAGTTTTCCGATCGAAAAAATTCACATGCACTTTTGGACCACCCTAATTACACTCACCGCAAAAAGCGATTTTTCACAATAACTGCAAAATTGTTTATTCTTTTCGCAAATTTTTTATAAAACTATGGTTCACACTACAACAAAAAAACAGAAAATATATTTTCTAAACTTTATGCAAAACTCAGGAAAATTCAATAAATTTCCATGCAATTTTGTTTAGAATTTTCTATTATGCTAAAATTTGGTGGGCTACAAGACTGCAAAAGTTTTTAATTTGCATGATAATTCATTGAATTTTCTTGAGTTTTGCACACAGTTTAAAAATTAGGTATGTTTTTATTTTTTATTTTTTGAACAGTTGCCGGTAAATCCGTCAACCACGGAAGCCATCGAAAGGAAAAAAGTGGTGCGGAGGCAAAACGGAATACCGTAATGTTGTAACGTGATATGTGAAAAACTGCGGGTTGGCAGCACATAATGAAAACCCATATAAAAATGGAGGTCTCGAATTACATCATTAGGTGCTAACTCTCTGAACGAAAGCTAAATTACCGGAGTCATAGGGTAATAGGGGCCTCTCCTGTGGAACTTAATGTATGATGAGGTTGTAAGCATCGATGCGTCTTTAAAAATTAAAAGAAAAGAAAATTAAAAAAGACAAAAAATAAAATAATAAATAAAAAAAAATTCATAAAATTATCTTTATGAAATAAAAAATATATACATATTTTTGTAAAGAAAATCGAAACCAAAAATAATGAAATTTAAAAAATAAAAAAATATTTAATTAAAAAAAATTAGTTTCTAAAAATTTTGTGAAATTAAAAAAAAAATATTTGTTCTTTTTAAAACAATAAAATCTCAGAAAAACAAAATAAGTTTTTAAAAATTAAATATAATTTAAAAAAAATGTTTTTTTTTCTTTTCAAAACAATGAAATCTAATAACTAAAAGAAAATAATATTAAAAAACGAAAAAGTTGCGGTACAAAAATATTTGCTGCCCGTGCTTTGTTAAATCGGCTATTGCAACTGTTGGAGCGACGCGAGGTAAATGATATACAAGTGCTTTCTCTCAAAATACCTTGTTACTAAGGTGGTGAACGAGAGAGTTTTTTTTAAGACTTATGTAACAGAATAACAACAATCTTTCGGAATTATCTTAACACCTGTCGTTCATTTCTGAAATAAATAGTGATTATAAGCGTACTCGTACTTAGTCTTTGAATACATAATTTCATTTTTATTTTAATTTTTATTTTTACTTCTGTTTAATTTTTATCCACTCGCGTGTATCTAAGGTAAGATTAAATCTCTGCCTCTGTTAACTTCTCTTTTTTTGTATGTATTTTAATATGCAATTATATTCATACTTATTGTTTGTATTATTGTGCAAAAAAGATCTCATCTTAATACACTAATGTGTACTCAATAATAATAATAATAATAATAATTTGTCTTACGAAAGACTGACTTTTTACTATCTTAACCAGAATTGTACTGTGAATACCAGCTTTTTTCCAAGATAATTGAAGAAGCAATAAACCATTAACAGCTTCAAATTCTCAATATCCCCTCTTACGAATCAAGTAAAAGCTTTTGAAAATATTTACTTGCACATTATTCAAATGCACTTTTAAAAACAACAAAAGTAATACCTATATTTGAACAAATTTTTGGTAGATAACTGAACGAACGGATGTGGCAACAGCTAGCCTTGAGCTAAAAGGGCGTAAGTTAATAACTAAAAACACAGAGAAAAATTAACTTGACCTTATTCTAAGCTGGTACGTTTGTATGTATGTATATAAATTAGAAATACACATATTCATTAATAACCAAATGGTTAGCTGGATTAAAATATAAAAGTTGCCTGCCTCATTGTTGGACACTAAAAATCACAGCATCCAGCTGTGTCTGGGCTGGACTGCGCTGGGTGTACAGCGCTGTTGAAACCACTACCAGCTAATGCCCTGCCTTTACTATGCTAACTCATTAAATTGTGGCCAATAGCAGCCGCAAGTAAGAGTAACCACGAAGCTGAAGAGTTCCAAAAAGCAAAAGTGCATATGTAGCCGTAAGACAAGTGACCGACCGCAACAGCAGGCGGTCACTAGATGCTACAAATACTAATTTCAAAATAGGAAATGCAATAGGGCGTTGAGCGTTGAAAGCATGAAAGCATTCTGCCTGTGGGTATAACAAGAATCGGCGAGCGTTCTGAATGCCGCGACAAGCATAAGCCGGTAAATAGTGTACACAAAAGGAAATTGAAAAGGGCACAAGAAAAAATTAAAAGAAAATCATATTTTCTATGATCGTACTCGTTTGTATGTATGTATGTATGTAGATATATCTGTATGTGGCGGGTATAGCAAGCAGGTGATTGCAACAAATCATTGCGCCAGTGTTGAAGTTAATGCCTGAAAAATATAAGCTATGCAAAGAAATTGAGCTGATTTAGCATAAGAAATGGTGTTGATAGTAGAGTGGAGATACGACTGCGGAGGCAGCAACAAACTAAGTAGATGGCAAGAATTGTAAAACCACTATGAAAAGAATTTGTTTACTTTGTGTGGAATTATGCGGCATTAAGCAATCCGTTTCGTTGTCACTTAACTTAATGCAACGATTTATCACAGCAATTATGTTGGTAGATAAGTAGACTAAAAGTTTAAAAGTTTAGTGCAGAAAGCTTTTAAATTTTCAAAGAAGAGATTAGAGGAATAGCTTAAGGAAACAACGGTGGATAACTGATGTCAGTTACATAGTAGATATCTGTATCTTTAATATTTATGCATTACATACATATAACATTATTATCTACTTTGTCGTAAAAAAGTTTGACTATAAATTATTCGGTTATACATTTATGCTTTTGATGCCTTCGCGCATAGGTATCTCTAAACGCTATGGGTATCTCTTTATGAGCTTTATGAACTTTGTTGCATGTTCAATGAAGTTGTCAGCAATACATGTGTTGTATTCTTCTACATATGTACATATATATGTATTGTACATTAATACCAGTATGTTTACCCTTATCGACTTAGCATTAGTGTGGTATGTTTTTAAACTCATGTTTGCAAATAGTTTTTTGGTTAAGACCCATGCGTAGAACTATTGAAAAGCTACTCAGAACAGTTTAATTTTTATACCCGAGCGCACTTGTGCACAAGGGTATATTAATTTTGTTCACATAACGGTTGTTTGTAACAGCCAAAACGAATCGAGATAGATATAGACAAATGTATACATAAATGATCAGGATGAAAAAAGAAATCGATTAAGCCATGTCTGTCTGTCCGTCCGTCTGTCCGTCTGTCCGTGTGTCCGTCTGTCCGTGTACACGATAACTCGAGCAAAAATTGAGATATCTCAACGAAATTTGGTATGTAGGTTTCCCTTAATCCAAGGTAGGTTGGTATTGAAAATGGGCGAAATCGGACTTTAACCACGCCCACTTCCCATATAACGGTAATTTCCAGAAATACGAAAACTGCGATATTTTAGTAACTACTGAAGATAATTCACTCAAAATTGATATTTACAATAATTTTTAGACGAAAAATAAGAATATTATAAATTTTTGGAAAATGGGCGTAGCCACGCCCACTTATGGTTACATGTGTATATCTTGGTAACCGCTGCACCAATTTCTTCCAAACTTGGCACAGTTGTTGGCCTTCGTACAGCATACAAAACCGCCGAAACTTTTTAAAATCGGACAATAACCACGCCCACATCCCATATAACGGTAATTTAGAGAAATACAAAATCTTCGATAAATCAGTAAATATTGAAGCTAATTTATTCAAAATTGATGCTTGCAACAATTCTTTACCAAGAAATACGTTTATGGTAAAATTTTGGAAAATGGGCGTGGCACCGCCCACTTATGATCACATATAAGTATATCGGTAACCGTTCTACCAATTTGTACCAAACTCGGTGTGGTTATTGTGCTTGCCACATATAAGCAAAACGTTGAAAATTATTGAAATCGGACTAAAATAACGGCCGCTTCTCATATAACGGTAAATTTCAGAAATGCTTGAAACTTCAATATTTCGAAATTGAAGGACGCTAATTTACTCAAAATTGATACACCCCGGCTTACCATCTAGCGGAAGGTTTCGGAAAGGTGAAAAAACATATATTTAATACTTGCGCCGGGTATTTAATGTTCGGCTCCGCCCGAACTTAGACTTTCTTACTTGTTTTTTTTTAATTTCACTTTTCGAAAAAAAAAATTTCTTTTCATCGTAATTTTGCCGAAAACTCTATATATATTGAAATTTTTATTTTTTTTTTCAAAATTTAACTCTCCAAAAAATTGTTTTTTTTTTTAGTAATTTTGCATAACTTCCTGTTTCCTTCTCAGGAACTATGGAACTGTTGAAAAGCTACTCAGAACAGTTTTAATTTATATTTTTTCTTCAAAAATATAACTTTTTGGACTTTTTTGCGAAAAATGTTTTTTACGGCGTAGTTTTGCAGAACTTTCTTTTTCCTTTTCAGGAACTATTGAAAACCTACTCGGAATACTTTTAATTTACTTTTTCAAAGATTTAACTTTTTCGAAAAAAAAAATGTTTCAGGAACTCTAGATCTATTGAAAACCTTTTCAGAACAGTTTTAATTTTTATTTTTTTTCAAACATTCTTCTACTTTTTTTTTTTGTAACAAAAATTTCGGCGTAATTTTGCAGTATTTTTTTTTTCTTTTTGCTTTTCAAGGAACTTTAGAACTATTGAAAAACTACTCACAACAATTTTTTATTTGCGATTCTCCATGGATTTTAGTAGAAGGGATGTAAGATTAATGGATCGGTATGACTTAAGCTAGTCTGCTTGTTTTCCCCCCACTTTTGGGATGTAGGGACCATCAGTTTCTGTCATTGTAGTGGAAGGGACCCTACGCAAAACAGGCTCTGGCCAGCGCATATCAGCAAATGAGAGGCAATTAGCAAAAGTGTTTTGCTCTCGGCCCAAACCGACAAACGGTTGTAGTGCCAAATAAGAAGAAATAATTTTAACTAACAACCGAAGAGAGGAAGATATTTACATACATAAATTGAAAAGGCAGACTCGGTATACTCGGTATCGAGTATCGTAATCTCAAAATAAAATTTAGAATCGAGTTTCATTCGATAAGGGTTAATTTTGTATAATGTTCAAGGAAAATCTCTTATTTTTCTTTTATTTTTTCAAACTCCAGGAAAAAATAAAGATCATCTTTTTAATTTCATAATGCAAATTTTTAATGCCAAAATTTAAAGGCAAAAAGTTAGACACAGATAACGATGCCGGTGCTGGAAGATATTTTTGGACGAGCCTGCACAATCAGTGATCCACGTCACCCACAAGGACGTAAAAGTATTACCAAATGGTATGCTTCTTGCAGATTTGACTTATTCGCTTAACTATTGGCACTATTGGCAGATTTGGCAAATGCGCAATTTTTTTTACTGCTCCGAATTCGGTGCATAAAAGCAAATACACTAATATGTACATATATCGATCGATAGAAACACACGCTTTTTGGGGAAAAAATTCGTGGCGCAGAATAGACAAAGAAAATACAGTAATTGAATCAGAAAAAGCGAGAGATAGAAATCAAGTAATGGAAAATGCGAAACAGCTGCTTGGCTTTTTTATTTTAGTGATTTTTTTTTCGACTTCTACGGTTGCTGAACAAGTCAATCACGCGCGTGAAATAGAAATTTACGCATTAATGTAGGAATAAAAACAAAAACCTCAGCACGTCACTCAATTAGTTAGTTTCGGTGCATGTTTATGCAAATAGCAGCACAGGTAATGTATGTAGGTATTTACTTATTTCTTTACTTTAAAATTAGTTAGCTATGTTCGTAGAGTCTACACCCAAACGCGTGTATGCGGTTGGCTACTATGCGTTTGATAAGTACAAGCTGGCTAATGATAAAATTACCCACGAATGCGCACGCAAAAAATGTCTCAAAGCAATTTAAGTGAAAGACAATTCAGCGACAATTCAACAACGCACAAAAAAAGGAACGCATGAACAACGCCACAGAAGTAATTAAAATCACTGACGAGTTAGGTAAAAAATAAAAAAAAAAAAACAAATTACACAAATCAAATTAACCTAAATTGCTCGCACAAGCGCTAAGCCTATAATAGAAAAGCATTTGGGTCTAAGTAGTGGCTATAAGAAAAAGTATGGTATTTTTTCTATAAATGTAGTTAGTTAGAAATGCCTTTGAAGGCAATTTCTCTTTAGTAAAAAAAAAGTGGAAAAACGTGATTATGCAAATGGAGCGCCTATGGGTTGAATTAATAATTATCTAAGTACATATATATGTATGTGTATATATGACGTTACTAGCTTTGAAAGCCCCATTGTGAATTCAGAATCTAGGTCCGGCCTTATGCGGTCATGTCCTAAAAAAATGTGTCAAATGCAGACACCGAGATCGTTCTGGTAGTTTTGTTCCCATGAACGCTTAAAAACCCAAACCAAAATGAGAACAAAACCTTGCGGAATGATTTAACAAGAGCGAAAGTGAGAACAAAACTGTATAGAACGTTCTCAACAGGAATTAAATAAGGACAAAACCCTGTGGAACGTTCCCAAAGAGAACAAAATGCGAACAATACTTTCGGGAACATTTCTAAGAGAACAAAATAAGGACAAAAGTCTCCGGAACGTTCTGGCAAAGAAAACAAACGGGAACAAAGGTCTAAGGAACTTTCTCTGGAATACCCATTTTGGAACTAAAGTCTCAGGAACTTTCGAACCCAGAACAAAATGAGAACAAATCTTCTCTGAAATTCGCGAATAAATGAAGCGAGTAGACAATTTTTCGCATAGCGCACCATTTGTTTGAAATGCCTTAATATTAAAATGAATCAAACAGAGCTGAAAGATAATCAGCGTTATCCTGAGTTTCGCCCGAAAAAAAAATTCATCAGAAAATCTATAATCTGCCTATAATACATACACGAAAACAAAAAGCGAAAACTGCACCGTTTCGAGGAAAAAGGAACTCATGATTATTTATATAAATTAAGTCAACGAGCAACATAAGACACGAACTTTTCTTGTACAGAAAATGAAAAATTGTACCAAAAAGGGACAGTTCACCCTAATGATAAACGATCTGGAAGTTGAAATGATCCAGCTTTCCTCTGGCTTAGAATTAACAATCATGGTTTTGTTCTCGTTCCCGAATCTCTTTTTCTCATTTTGTTCCCGTTCAAACTGCTCTTAATTTTTTGTTCTCATTAGGTTCCTTTGCGGAAAGTTATTGACATTACATTTTGTTCTCATGCAGATCTAAACCAAAACTAGAACGCATTATCGGTCCCTGTCCTGAACATATGTAACTCATAAAAAGGACAATGACATCAAGAAAAATTTAAACGCAGTCACTTTAGATACAAAATTCAAAGAAATTTCAATTTTGAAAACTAAGAAAAAAATCACACTGAAGTAGAGACAAAAAATAGACTTGCAGTAAAAATTCTTTGTGTTATTTTACAAGCTTAGTGTAGTAATGCGTTTTTCGAGCCAGCGCATATACTAGAAGAAAACAGGCAAAATCGTAATCAACAAAATCAGCAATCAATTCAAATTAACTACGAATTTAAATTGAAATCTGTGTCAAATTGTATTGCTTAAAACTGTTGCCTATCGCTTGGAAACATAAACTATAATGAAGATACCATTCTTTAGCAGCTCGGCGCCCAAAGGTGAGCAAAGTGTTTTTTTTTTTTAAGAGTTTAGGAGGAAGAAAAGAGCGAGCGAGTACGTAAAATAGCTGTGGCAACATGGAAACATTTAGCATTGCATTAAAAATTAAAAACTTTCAATGCAAATTGGCGGCTTGTGAAAGCAGAATGCAAGACTTTTGAAGAGCTTTCACTTGCGCGTGCCAAGCTTATGTCAAAAGTCTGTGAAAAGCTCATTTTACTTATGTAGCTTTAATACGAATGCCCAGTAGCTTTATCACAAGAGCTTTTCATTTCTTGCTTGTTGCCACAGACCAACTTGATGTGGAAGATATCGCCACATCGTGTGGTTGTTGTTCACTTGCAGAACCCGAACCCATATCCTATGCTTCGGAGTTTCGGGATTTCATACAAAATAATGCACCATTGGACTTTGAGACAAAAATGGCACGAGCGCGACCATTTGTTTTCGCTAGCTTTATAGCGTGGCCGGCGTTTTGGATGTATAGAGGCATGGATTGGAGCAATAGGGCGCCGTTGGAACGTTCCTTGGTCAACTATATAAATCGGGTAAGATGGGGGAAACATTTGTGAACAATAGCATAGATATTAAAACATAGGAATTTTCTTTCTTTGTAGACTTTTCATCAAGCCAAGTTAATGCAGTTTGCTATACTCAGTTTGGGTCTAATGTTTGCGGTATATGAAGAGAGTCCTCTTCTACATAAAGTGAACTATATGCTTAAGGGTATCGACCACGAAGACGATTACAGAGGTAAACCTAGACCGGTTGATTGATTGAGAGTGAATAACCAACTGAAAGAGCCAGGCTGTGAGAAAATGGGGAAGAAGAAAGCGAACGTTTTTTTTAGTTTACAAAAAGTCCCAAATTCGACAGATCACAAATTAAATACACTTATTAGCAATTAAATTTACTCAGAAAAATTTAAAGAAAAATTTAATGTTTGCCAACTCAAACAAAACCACTATAGTTTTCGACAAAAAAGGCAGTACAGAAAAGTATTTCACATTTCTGATAGTTTACATTTGAAATTTCTGGCGTAAAAATTCAAAATAAAATCCTTCTTGGAATAAATTTAAAAAAAAAAATAAAAAAATCTTTTTTCTTGGTCCTTTTGTAGAATACTAAAAATTATAGTGCATTCAAAAAGTTTCGCGATTAAATAATTTAAGTCAAATAAATTTAAAGCAAAAACACCGCAAATTCAAGCTTCCCGTCGGCTACTCAACTTTTTAGTGCAACTTTGTTCTTCCAAAAATTGTAGCGCGTCGTTAGCAGCCCAAGACTTGGAGCACAATGGGAATCTTTGAAAATTTATTTCAAAAAAAGAGTACCCAACAACGCTATTTTGAAAGTGGTGAGTTACAAAAAAAAAAGAGATGAAAATTAAAAAAAATAACGCTTTGTACCCTTTAATAAAATTAGCGCCGCGTGATGTTAACCTAGGCGAGGAGGTGCGCCGCCTAATGCACAGACGAGATATTGAAGCGACAATGGAAGCTGCCTCACCATTTCTTATTAGTGCCGCCTTAGCCTGGCCAACAGTTTGGCTGTATCGCGGATTTGATTGGCATGCCCATAAAGGCAAGGAGACGTTGCCGCTTTATATTAGAAAGGTGAATACCAAAAAGAAACAAAGATAAAGATTTAAAAATGGTTGGTCCTATAATTTGGGGTTCTCGATTTCCAGACTTTCTTTCAAGCGAAAGCCGTACAATTTGCAGTGCTCGCTATGGGTCTAATTTACGTTGTCGGCAGCACATCGACGCGCAACACGTAATATCCGTTCATTGAGGACACCTCCTTGATGGCTAGGGAACAGAAAAATCCTCCAAAACAAGTAAATATTGAGAAATATACGCGTTTGTATTCGTCTTTATGAGCATATATATTAAATAAATTGGCTTCGAAAAAATTTGCAAAAAAAAGTTAACTACATATAAGAAAAGTATATAATAAA
>NW_016164509.1:0-11234 GCF_001687245.7 Rhagoletis zephyria | reverse complement strand
AAAAAAAAAAATCATCAAAATCGGAACTTTTTAATCCGAATTTTTAGAAAATTTTCTGCTATGTCCTTGTAATTTTATAACAATACTTTATTTCTTTTCTGACTCGTTTTTGAGCTCATAAAGAGGGTTCCAACTAAGAATTCTTATTTTTCTGACTCTAAATTGAGTCCGAATATTATTGTTAGCTAGACACTGAAACCTTTTAATCTGAGTGTGCCAGAGTAGCGGCCCTACGCCTTGCCTTCTAAGTTTACCGACACTTCAGTGTTTGTATGCTCCTCAGAGGACACTAGACTTAAATCGACTAAAGTTACTTACACATGAACGCATTCTGGACACATCCATGAAATTAACCCATTAGGCGGAATGTGGCAGAACGGGAGCGATCTTTAATTACTCGCTTAAGAAGTTAGCGGGATTACTTCTCTGGGAGTACTCCATTTTTACATGTCTGAGAGGAGTTTTCTGTGTTCACTCCCTCATCGTTTGTTTTGGAGGCCTCAGGGAAATTATTCTGAGAGTACTACGGTATTACTCACTTCGAAAGTTTGTTGGATGGGATATCTGTGTGTACTCCCTGACCGCTCGTTTTGGAGTTTAAAGGCGGATTCGTCGTTTGAGTTCAGAACTTTTCTTTCGCACAGAAGAAAAAATTCAGAACTAGAACAATGAATCCGCCTTAAAGGGATTACTCGCTCTCCTAGGACATCCCGTGTTAAATGGAGTATAAAAAATTGAATGCTTGTACACGGAAGTATAGAGAGCAATGTGGAGTATTCGTAAACTCTCGAGGGAGTGAAAATGTACAGTAGTAGATGGTGGAATTTTCACATTGCTGTTAAGAAATTCATAGTAACGTTACCCAAATACATAAATACACCAGGTAGGTCTGTTATGGTATGGATTTTTTTTATTAAAATCTAAACAAAGATGACAGAAACCACATTATAATTTTCACAACACTTTCTGGCACGCACATCAAAAAGCGCGTGAAAGGCAGCGTATTATGAGAGTATAAACTTAATGTGTAAATAAACCAAATTTATTCATAATTTCTTAAAAATATTTAGTTAACTAAGTACACGCAAGCTCACCTGTATCAAATACATTTTGCCTAATCACAATAGCAAGATTTTCTCAGCAATTTGTAAAGTGAATTTTGTTGTTTTTTTTTTTTTTGGGGCAGCTGTTTTTTCAGCTTGACTTATCAACGCCGCTGGTGCGTGACTTCTTGTGGATTTATATAATTTTTTAGTTTAATTTAACAATTTTTTTTTAGGTATTTTCCAGACCAGCTTCCGTAGTAGTTAGTTTGAGTTGATTTGGGCAACAAAATTGCGAAACACTTGTCAATACCGGAAGTAAGCGCATAAGCACATTGACATACATAAGTATGTATGTATGTATGAACGCGAAGGAAATAAGCAAAGTGAATGCAGGAATTGCAAAAATACTAGTTTTGGTTTTAGCTGTACCGCCAATGCTTTTGGCTTATTATTTGTTGTAGTTAGCTATCAAATCATTTGCTCTTATTGTTGTAATGCGGTTCTTTTTGGTTTTTTATTTTTATAATTTTTTTTTGTTGCACAATGGTCAGTTATTGAGAGCACTGTTGCAGTGTTGTACTTGCTGTTGCTGCACACTTGTTTTATTGACTAACTGCCGCGCTCTAAATGCATGCCACTCACACATACACAAATACATACACAGTGTTGTTGCACTTATTGGTTTTTATTTTTCTATTGTTTTTTTTTTAATTTATTTTTTGTTCAGTTTATTTGTGTTGCTATCCATTCAATTACAATTATAACGGTTATGCTGCATGCATTTCTTGTTGTTTGTGATTTACTTTTTTGCAATGCATAAGAAAAATTATTTTTTTAAACGTTTTAATGACGCGCACCGCTAACAGCTGCACGGCCTGTTTATCTTTTAGGTTTAGTAAAGAGTTTGTTGATTTTTTTTTTGCGCTGTAAGAATTTAGCACGTTTAATGTATTTCTTTTTTTGTGTTTGTTTTTGTTTGTATAAATTATAGCAGCGAGTTAAAAAATTAAAAAAAGAAGTTCATTTTTGCTTCAATAATCACTTTGCCAAGCGTTAGCAAGCGACTTAAGCGAAGTTTTCACAAAATGCGGAAAAGTTGCAGATATATATTTTTTTTTTTGTTATTGCACCTTTTTTGTACAAATTGGAAGTGTTTTTGTTTTTCAAATTCAAATTGAAATTTTTTTGTAGAAGCTCATCTGCCGGCATTAAACAAAATTATGCAGTTGTGTATAATTTCGCCAAGCCGCAGCGAGTATTTGAAAGTGGTGGGAAAAACGTAAACAATAATAAATATTTTTTGCGAGTTATTTTTGTTTTTATTTTTAGAATTTCTTGCAATTTGATATTTTGCACGTGCGCGGAAATTTTGGTAGTTTAGAAAATAGTTATAAATGTTCAGTTTATATTTTTTTAATTTCGCATTTTTTATTTACCTTTATTAACTTTACGTCATGCTTTTCTTTCGTTTTGATTTTGTTGTTTATAATTCATTTATTAAAATTTTAGTTTTTGGTTTCACGCACGCACTCTAAATTTTTAATTTTTTATATTTTTAAATTATACTTTTTTATCTGTTACTGTAGATATCTGTGCTGTAGGCATTTTAATTCTCTTTTGCCCACTTTTCTCGCATATTACAAATATTTGAATATGTTCTAAGTTATTAGTTCATGCACGCACTGTTTGTTGTTACAGTGTTTTAAAAAATTTGTTTTCTTTTTCTTAATATTTAAATTTTTATTTTTAATTTCTTTTAAATATGTAAATTTTTATTTTTAAATTTTCATTAGTTTGATCCACAGTCGTTTTTCGGATCGTTTGGTCTCTTAGCGCACTTTTTAATTGTTTTTGTTTTAAAGTTCATACAAATACCATTAGTATTTGAAACTTTTTATAAAGCTTCTAGTTCATGGTGTTTTTAAGTTTTTTTTTTTATTAAGTTAATTAAATTTTTTTTTTTTGATAAATTCAATGGTTTTGCTTTTGTTTAATATTTAATTTCTCCCGTTTTTCTGCACGCATATTCAAAGCCGTTCAAATTCACATTTTTTAATTTCTTAATTTCAATGAAAAATAATAATTTTGCCTTTGTTTTGAATAAATTGTTTGTTAATTTTTATGTTAATTTTGCGTTAATTGTTGTTTTTTTTTTGTTCATTTAATTATAACTTTTTGCAAATCTTTAGGTTAAATTTTTGTTAATTTTTTAAGTAAATTTTTTCGTAAAATTTTGTCATATTTTTTGTCGTTTTCCACAATATTTTTTCCTGTGTAACGGTTTCCAATTTTTTTCGTTGTATATATTTGACAAATTCTGCTCTAAATGACTCAACCGGTTCTTTTTTGTTGCTATTAGTATGTTTTAGCAAGCCTCAGATGTTTCTTTTCCGTAGTGGCTGTAGGTGATGTCGCACAGGCACAAAAAATATATTTTTAAAAGTTTAAGAAAAGTTTTAATGCTTTGGACCCACAGTAGCAGCTATTCCTTTATGCTTTTTTGAATGTTTCTGGTAAATATTTATTGAAATTTTCGAACATTTCTTTTTAGTCATTGGCAAATTTTAATTTTTTTTCAGTGCGAGAGTGTTATGCCTTCTATTTGAAATTTAAACTTATTTAGTTTATTTGCTAAGAAATAGTAAAATATTGCAAATATTAATTTAGGCATACATTTTTACAATTAATTTGAAATATTCAAGCTTTTGTTCACGCCTAGCACTACAATTATTTACAACTTTGCTTCACATTAAATTCACATAGTTGCGGCAAATTCTAGTCTCATTTATAATTAATTATAATTAATTTTCTTCGCATAGTTCAAACTTTTTCAGTGAATTTTCCAAGTCATTTTCCTGCATTTACGTACCCATTTTTTTACGCTCATGGCTCATGGAACGCGCGCAGCACATACCCAAGTGAAATGCCTTTAAATGCGCTTATCGATCAAACAGTTGTAAACACAAGCAGCGTTTAGTGCAACCTTTTCTTTACTTTTATTTTTGTTTTTTTCTGCTCCTCAAAGGTTTCTATGCTCCGTCTACCCACTGCACTGTGTGGGTTATGGCATTTCCAGAGCTCTTTTGTTTATCACTACTTTCTTTTGCTATTTTGTTTATTGGCACTTCTAGCGACTTTTTAGCATTTCTATACACTTCTTTTGAGGCACCTTGTACTCGCTACGGGTATTTAGTAGCGCTGTCTTCTTACGCGGCGGCTGTCGGGTTTCTTGCACTTGCATTTTACAGGCATTCAATAGCTGCATCGCAATTCTTTTTCACTTTGGCAGAATATTTATTTTTCATTTCATTTTCACTATTACGAATATTACCCACAGTTTTTTAGCGAATAGTTTTTTTTTTGCTACCAAGTTACTTAAAGTTTGTTATGTTTATTTTGTTGTTTCTTAAAGAAATCATCCGTCAACTTTCTTTCGCCCAACCTTTCTCAATAGCCGCTTTCAATGGAATAAATTTTCAACTCAAAGGTATCGTGCTTACCAGCTAGCTAGCAGCGCAAAGTTTGAGTGATTTTCATTCAACCCGGCGCAACACAGGTTTCCACTCAAACAGGTTTGATGCATAGCAAATTATCCGTTAAATTGTTGCTGTCTAGCTTTGAAATGTTGCGTGCATTTTTTTTTTTAATTTTCCCCCTTTGCAGTTTGTTGATTCTATGCTACTACCCATCCATTTTTCTACTACACTTTGATATTTGTAGAGTCTTTGTTCTGTTTGCTTGCGATTTTGTCTTGTGCTTCATTTGTTGACTTATTCTTTTAATTTGTTAGTCCATTAGCGTTAATTGTTTGCTGATCAGCGATAAGCTGCTTAGTATCGAAATAAAAATTTTTGTTTGCTGAATTCATTTCTGCGAATATGACATAATCTAGATCAACTTATAATAATTGTGTAATCTTGGAAAAGTAACAGTACTGTGGTTTCCTCTGCCATCGAACTTGTTTTTATTGTTTTTCGACGAATTCACCTACACCATTCTGCAATCGCTTTTCGTTCAATTGTTTTAACCATTTTTTATATAGGGTGATTCAATAAGACCGCAGATGTTCACAATAAGGCCGTGGTTTCATACACTGTGCGGCACGCGGCACCGTCCTTTTAAAACCACATATTTTCCAAGTCCGTGTCACCTAGTTATGACCATACAAAGTTTGTTATCACGTCACGATAACCTACGTTCACCGCAAAGCGTCACCGGCATAATTTTCGAAGAAGTACGCTCCGACGACTTCGCCAGCTAAAACCACAACAGTGACTCGTTGTGGATGCATAGTTTTTTTCTTGCAGCGGGTGCAAATAGTTAACGTATCTGTTTAGGTGCAATGGTGTCTCATTGTGGTTTCTTTTCGAAAAATCGGCTTCAACGTCTGGATAACTTTTCCGCGTTGTTCAACTGAGTATCGCTCCATGACTAAGTTTGTCAAAGCCTGTAGTACCAACTGTCTGAAAAAATAAAAATTAAAACATTAACATATTACAAAAATTGCTGCCAAAGATCTGCATTACCCTTATATCACGCTATAGTATCCGTGCCACTCGGAAAATGTTACCTCTAAAACCGCTTCAACGTTGAAGGAAAATAGAGTACTTGGATGGGCTATTATTTCAATGTTTTTTGTGCGCTCAAATAGGCCAATATGTGAGAGTTCGCTGGGTCATGGTAGAGAATTGTTCGTCGTCTTGAGTTGTTTTTCCTTATTTTCAAACAACAAAAACCGCGTCGATCATTTTTTTCGTATTGTTCCGAGCGCGATCAGCTTTTGTTGGGCTAGGTTCACTTTGAGAGACTTATACATTAGATAGGCTTACATCAATATTTTTATTACACCAATTCACACGATCCTTTTTTATTTTAAATCATTTTCAAATTATGCAGAATCCAACGCAAACAAGTAACGGCTACGTAAACGCACAGCATCGATGTACACAATTTCTTACACAGTACCTAATTTTGGACGAACTTCGCGAGGTTCGCCGGTGAGTGAGCTACGACCATCATTGAATTTATTAAACCAGCGACAAACAGTCGCCATGTGTGATACTTTACTGTAAAAAGTAGAAGCAGGCTGATGAATGCACCTTGATGAAAGTCTTCTCGGTTTAATTCGACTTTTCAGCAGAGACGCAATTTTCGAGTCAATACAATAAAAGCAACCACCGCACGATAAAACGCATTGATTAGAAAACTCTCCCTAAGTGTGAAGCTCTTTGATGGTAAGGTTAGAATTTTTCAAATTGCCTTTTTCGCTTAATTTGAAACCCGGTTTTGGAAAAGAGTCGAATAATCCAACACCGTATAAATTTCCTTGTATCAGGTCAAGCAGATTTAGTTTTTGTTTTCAAAATGACTATTGAGCCAAAACCTTGAACAGCACCCATGGTGCAATAAAGAAAGGTGTTATACGTACGAGTTCGAAAAGTAAATTTGCCTCTATGGTAAACTACTTTTTATATTACAGCGATTTTCATGAAAAAGTACTAAAAATGGTATTCTAAGTTGTTCACAAATTTTGAGCCAGTACTTTGATAAGAAAAAAATTTTGATTATACAGGGTGTGCTAGACCACCCGTCCACCCCCTCTCTAAAAGGGAGAGAAATGTTTTTTTCTTTTAAAACGCCAAAATATTACCTACCAACTCAGGGATGCTCTATCTCTTGGTGGTATTACCGACTTCCAGTTTCGCCCGAAGGTGGGTTAAAGTGACCGGAAGTAAACCCTGTTTATATTTTCCAGTATATTTATGTTAAAATCGCATATATCAAACTTTACAAATTAAAAAAAAGTAAATTGTGTTTATTCCAGCACGTTTGACATATCGAACTCGATTTTTACTATAAAGAAAACTATCATTTCCACTCTCAATAATTGAAATACTATCTTTAACATATCCAATCAGCTGATGAAATTTATTCTGTAGCTGCATAGTTTTAGATTTCGACACTTAATAAACTCCTGTTTCCATGACGACGACAAAAAATTATAAAAATTCAATTGAGCGAAAACATAAGGCAAAGCCAACTAAAGGTGAAAGAATGCGGCATTGAAGCTCGGAACACTTTGACGACAGCAAGCGACAAGCAGCATCTGTCAAATTTTAAATACACACGTTCTTACGGACACAATTATTTTGATGACAGCACGACATCTTGGCTGCAGGACTGCAATTGTCGACGTCGCCAAATTAAATCTATTTCTAATTTTGCCGGCGACAATGAGTAGATGTAGTGCTGCAAAATTAAATTGTCGCAAAATTAATCACATATTCTTGATTGTTCATGTTTTTCTTATTTACTTAAATAAAAATACACAATTTGTGAAATAAATATACCAAAATGTAAAACTTTAAAATCAGCTGTTTGCTATGTCGCTGAGGTCTTCAAAATGTTTAAAAAGCTGGCTTCAAGGCGACATTTGTCGACAAAATGATGTCGCTGTCGTTACGTCGTGAAGTTGCAGTCGTCAAAGTGTTCCGAGCTTGAAATGCGACAAAATGAAAATAAGAGAGCACGAATTTCGATGTGAAGCAAACTCTCTAGGAAGATAATACCTCAATACCCATAATAATTGTACCATGGCTGGCACTACATACATATATAACCTTTATTGCATTATGAACAAACCATATTTAAGAAAGGCATGATAAAGTATTTATGTATAAGTTAGCTGCTAATTTACAGTGTACTTCATTATTTACAAACATACCAAACAAAACACAACATCTATCATGTTCTCTGCGTCTGCCTTCGAACTGCAACGTAAACACAACAAACAACCACTTGTTTCCCTAGCAACGCAACAAGTTGCAAGACGGCAAAAAAACTTAGTTTGGGCAACAATTATTGCTAAGGTTGTTTGGTTTAACAAATTCACAGACTTTCTTAAGACGAAATATTCGAAACATAAGAAGCAACAACGTATCAACGTAAAAATCAGCAATTGAAAACCCCACTTTAGCTTTCGAAGGTACATGGAAGATAAGAGTATCTTTTTTTTTAATAATTATTACATGTGAATACTATGGGCTGGTTTCTCCAACTCAACTTAACTTAGTTTATCCAATTTTTTGGACTTAGTCAGGAATAAGCTGAATAAAAAGTAGGCAACTTTTGACTTAAGTCCAAAAAATGGCTAAACTAAATTAAGTTGAGTTGGAGAAACCAGCCCTATGTATAGTAGTATAATAGGACGAAGTAAATGCCCAGCCACCTCATCCAAAATTCTTTCATACATGGTGAGAGCTTCTAAGATGCGTTCCAAGTTGGAACTTAAACAAAAACAAAACAAGGGTGCAATTCACTGCAGGATAATCCAAGTCGAAATCTTCGCAGCAGCAAGAGTGTCACGCCAAATCGGAATAGGAAAGCGGAAACGAGAGGGGATGATATTTCATAACAGAGCTAGTATTCCCTGCCATGACATCCAAGGGCAAATGTAACATCCTGCTCGGTTATTAAAGGTACACCGGTGCATCCTGCCAGCACTGTACAGCATTCAACTACGCATTTGGTGAAAGTGTGTGTGTGGGTGTTAAAAGCGCTGCTGAGCTGTCGAAGCATCGCGATGGTTCTCTGGCGATGTTTCATTGTCTGCCGGCAACTCATTCGTTCTTTTGTTACTACGATTGCAAATACGTGTTAAACATACATACATATATACGTATGTATACCCAGAGCGCGCTCAGTGAGCTATGGCCTAAAGACCAGTCGTCTAAACACACAAGAATTCGGGATGCTTACAAGGAGCGAAAAAAACGGTCCAGACTGCCCCGAATGCGATCGATAAGTCGATAGAAGAGGTATACAAACTTGTCTTTATAAGTACTTTCTACAGATCAAACTGGTTTTTAACAAAGTCATTTGGGACAGCCATAGAGAACTGATAGTATATGCGCCTGATAGATATCCGCCGTCTGCGAAACTTCGTTCTCGGCAAATTCGATAAGTACTCATAAATTTCGGAATTACAAGCAAAACTTTGAGAAACTTTCTATTTCATTTTTAATTTGATATTGATGCAACTGCAGTTACATAGTAAATATGTATGTATGTATCTACATACATATTTTTCTCCGTAACACATAAAAATTAACGCATTTCTTCGTAGTAGCATACGCGAATTGAGCGAATGAAATTATTTATTATTAATAAGTGATCGCTGATCAACGGCACGCAATTTCGATTAATCACACCGGGCAACGTGACCCAAAGGCAAAAGCACAACCAACAAACAACAAGAAAACCTAGCAACCACAACAATGCGCACGGGGAGCATTTTTTAAGTGAATGTGTAGATACATACATACATATATGCAGCAAAAAAAAAGCAAATGCTACACAATCAACAGTGCTAAATTTGTACATTTTTGCACATGCATCCTGTCTTGCCATTCCCACCACCACTGTGCACCGCCATCAGCAGCACAACACTACTATGTACATATTTTTCGCATGCCACAACAATAACCTACCGCAAAATGTGGTATAAAGCGAGTGTATAAAAACAAGAAAGAAAAACTAATAAGCGAATAAAAAAAAGCAGTTGAATAAAACGCAGAAAAATGTAAAATTGAAATTTTTGAGTCAAGAAAAAATAAACAGCAAAATTATAGGCATTGGTTTCATAACTGGCACAAAGTGTTGCTGCTGCTTTTTGTTGTTAGCGTTATTGTAGATATTTTTATTGCCAATGCTGCCGCCTTGTATATCTAAGAAGCGCTTTGGCTTTTTGCAGCCGCGCAGTGAAATGAGAAATTTCCGCGGCACGTTTAAGATTTTGCTGTGGCAAGCTTTTTTCCCGCCTTTTTTCATGAATTTCTTTTATTTTTTCTTCAAATGTTTATGTACATGTTTATGTTTGTCGCCTCTTTTCTCAGCTGTGGTTAATCTCGCAATTGCCTTATCGGCAACATTTCACTTACAAATTGCCAATCATCGCTTTACAAAACAATTCGCACAAAGTCATGAAATGATGGGAACGGCAAAACTCAAATATAATTGTAAAGATATTAAAAAAAAATTTATAGGATTTAAGAAATGTACAAAATTGAACAAAAAAATTAAAAAACAAAAAGAACTATGGAAATTAAATGAAAAGTGAGAAAACGTAAGAAAATAAAAAAAATACAAAAACTTAAAAATTTAAGGAATAATTTAAACGAGAAAATTTACAATTAAAAAATTAAATGAATTAGAACTTAAATTTGAAACCCTTAAAAATGATAAACAACAGGTTCCAAGAAAGAACTAATCCTTTTCTAAAAAATAAAAAACTAAAAAATGGGAATAGAGAAATAAAGAATTAAAACATTTAAAAGTATAAAAAATGGGAAAAGTAAGAGGAAGAAACATACAATTTAAAATGGTTGAAAAAATAAAATAAAATATTATAAGTAGAAAACAAAAATAAAAAATTCAAAACAAAGAATTATAAACACGAAATGAAAGATATTAAACTTTTAAAAATTAAATATTAATACACGGCTCATTTTAATTAAAACACTTCCACATTTTAATTAAATCATTTCCACATTTTAATTAAATAAAGAAATTATTTAGTTTAGTAATAGGGAATTTAAAATTAAATTAAGAAAAATTAAATAAGCGATGAATTAAATAAATTCAATACAAAAAATGGTGCTCAAAGAAATGTAAAATAATACGTAAACTTTAAATATATGTATATCTACACTAAATATATACATAAAAAGAAAAAGTGTATATAAAATAGACGAAAACAGAAAAAATTCAAAAGAAATCATGAATAAACAACAATATCCGTAAATAAAAAAATTTAATTTGAATAATACATTTTTATTTTAATACAAAATTAAAATTTTAATCGAAACATATACGTATGCATAATATTTAATATAAGGAAAAAGTATTTCAAAATAATAAATGTATTTAAAATAAAAAAGTTCTAACTTTTAAAACATTCTAACATTACAAAAAAAAAAACATTAAACAAATATGTATGTATGAATTCAATTAAAATTAAATATTAAAAAACTGATTTTAAAAAATAAATATGCACTTAAAAAATTAAAAATAAATAATTAAGAATGTATTAAAAAATAAATGTAAAAACCAATTAAAAATATTATAAACTTAAAAAAATAATGAATTAAAAAATATATAAATTTAAAAAATTTATACTTAAAAACAATT
>NW_016164508.1:5333-31246 GCF_001687245.7 Rhagoletis zephyria | reverse complement strand
ATTTGCGCTACCGCTTTTTGCTCTGCAATTATTAGAACCATTAATTGAATGTACATACGTACTAAATAATGCAAAGTAAGTTTTTGTTGAATATGCCAATAAAAATTTTATTATGTGCTTGTCACACTTGGTCCATTACCAAGGTCATAAGAGTGGGATTACTGCCAATTAAAATGAACGATGTGCTGCTATTAAAATTGTATGTGCATACATATATACGTACCTTTGTATGTACAACATGAGATGAATGACCCAGTTGGAAACCCATACACCTGACGTCATGCAACCAAATACCTATGCATATGTTTGTCACTGTTTTTTTTTAGAAAAATGGAAAAATTAAAGCAGAAATGGTACAGAAACTGTAATATCCTCCATATTTAATGTATATGTTTCATTTAAATGCAATTTTGTAATTTTAGTGTTTTATTTGGGTGGCTAGCGACAACAATTTAAGATGTCACATCCATAAAATTTCTTTGCAAACAATTTTTTCCAAACTATGATGAATATGTACGTTTTTTGTTAACTAGCATTGCATAAAAAGCACAAGTAGTTTTTGCACATTTGACCAAATTTTTTCACATGAAATATCTGCAAAAAGTTCCGAGTCTGGACGTTTTCTTAAAAGTGCTGCTTGGATTAATTACTCGAAGAAAACATTGTCCTTACTTGTTTATGTTCGAATTAATGCAGCATTTCTCTAAATCGGCGGTTTTTAAGGTAATCGCTCTCAATTACTTAATCTTTAAAAAGAGCTGCAGTAGTCAAACCACATCAGTTAAGTTACATAACTTATGTCTACTTATGTCAGGTAGCTCCCTAAAAAGTCATCAATAACTGCGATGACATTATTTTCATCTACGAGCTATTTATTTCCTACTGGGGTGGCGAGCTAAGTTTTAAGTGCGCAAAGCAAATACTCATAAAGTAATTTTATGTTTTTTTAAGCAAGAAGTACTATGTACAAGTATACATATTTATTTATAATGTATATATGTAAATATCTAAATAAATATATAAATATAACTACACATACAAACAAAGATATGTACATATTTACGTATTATATCTTTATATGTATGTATATATGTATATGTAGCAAAAGGTGAGACATTCATAAATAAGAGCACTATTTATATATGTACATTGGAATGAAAGTTATTTCCATTGAGGAAAATTGGTTTTTATTGGACATTTCCAAGCCAACATTACTTATTTATATTTATTGGCTTTCATAGCAGCAAATTTCATGAAAAGGAAATAAACAAATCTTCACAATCTCGACAATCGACTTATATACTAAAATTCTTAGTTATAGCGTTGAGAGATCGGTGCTATTTCAAATGCAGCTTTCGTCTGTATTACAGGGATTTGAGCGACTTTTATCAAATAGACCGGAAATGAAGAATATGAAAGCAGTTTCCGAATTTGTGACAGTTTTGTACATACATACATATGTATAAATTTTTATGTACATTGTATCTTCATATATCGGTCAAATATTTTTTCTCCAAATTTTTAAAATTCATCGTTTTTGGCATAAATTTGCTTCGTATGCTATTTTTAACAAATATAGGCACGATAAATTTTCAAAATTTGGAGAAAAAAATTGTAATTCAATAGAATTAATCTAGTAGAACTGAGTATGAGGCATTGCTCGTATGGTCAACAGCTACCAAACCTGGTATATGCGCCCGCAATGTGCGAATTTCAAGATTTCTAGAAAAATTAGGAAATTAAAAAAAATTTTACAAAATTAACAATCTTTTTATTAAGAAGTCTTAAAATTCTAGCTTCAGAGAGTGCAAGTTTCAAGAACCTAAGAAATCTCGTTGATTTTTGAATTTTTTTCCAGACAGTGTCACGCATTTCCTTAAATACAAAGTATGTTCGAAAATTTTTTGTGTTTCGAAGAAAATAATAACACCATCCAACACTTAGCCACTTGAAACTTGCACTTTCTTAAGCTCGAATTAAATGGACTATAAAACTGCATACTTGAATTTTTTTCCTAAAGTTCTTAGTTAAAAGTTTGTTGCTGTTGTAAACGTTTGTTAAGTTTTTCAAATTTTGCTACAAAGTTTGAAATTTGCACTTATGTATATGGTTTTCTTTTTAAAAAAATATTAAAAATGTCGTGTCCCTACTAATTTACAAATGATCATATCTTTGTTTAAAAAAGCCATCGTAGGTCCAGCTAGGCTACACGGTGTAGCGCTACTTTGGTTTTGCCGATTTTGACAGTTGTGGCGCGGCAAAGAGAAATTTTAATTATAAGTGAATTAAATTGTGTTAATTTGCAATTTGTGAGTGATTTTTGAGTTGAACACTGCGAAAGAACTAATAAAATTAAGTAATGTAATGTTTCTTAATTATTACATATATTGACAGCATTCATCAGAATGATTTCGCTTCTGCTCCAAGCAGCCTCCTTTAGCAAGTTAACTAATCAATCCCGCTGAGATTGCAAAGAAAGCAATTGTGTGCATTAAAACGTTTGCTGCAGCAGCCTCAATTGGAAAGCAATGGAGTGCCCTAAAACGTTCACTATTCTCTAATAGATTAAGTAAAAAATGCAATATTTTCGCATTTATCAAAAGTAAAACACGTTTTTCGTTGTAAAGTGAACTGTTTTGGCATTTTCAACTCGTCTTCTTTTCGCTCTATGCTTTGCTTACTTGTGGTACACAAATGTTAACGGCCAGGACGGCGTAATCTTGTATTCTATCATTCTTGGCTAGGCTATACATTCCACAGTATATTTTGCGTAGATTGCCTAATTTTAGGGAATGTATTTTGAATCTGGCAGTTTACGAGCGTTTTAATAACTGGGTAGGCCAATTTTATCAACTTTAAGACTGAATCCATTAAAATCCATTTCTATTATAATGCCGTTTTTACATTGGAGAGGTGTTCGGCACATTCGGCAGCTAACTTTAGATTTTTGTACTGAAAATAGGTATGTATGCTGTTAACTTCCGAACGTATGTTAATTTAGACACGATTAATCGCTTCTAAAAGTTAGTTGAAGTAAACCGCTGTCACGTAAAAAAAAAAATCATCTTCGGTACCAAACTTTGGAAAAAACTCTAACCAGAGACAACAGATTTTAGAAAACGCTTTTCAAGCTTATTGAAAATATTTAGTTTACCCAGAAGATCCAAAAAAGTTGGCCACTGCCTTTGGTGTACCGTTACTTATGCTATTCGTATTTTGAAATTCGTCGTGTATGGCCAGCTTAAGGGAATATTAATGCATTGTCGGATACAAACGCACTTGCACTTTTCCAATAATATGAGCAATTATTTGCCTTTGTATGAAAGTTAAAATGCATGCATACAAAATTTTTATATGCATATGAAACGAAATAGCCTTAGGCAGCGTGCATATGTATTTTTGTATATTGGACACATGTGGAGCTGCTGAAATTTAAATTAGTATATTGTCGTTTAAAGTATAAAACCACGTATCGTAATTCTGCAAAACCGCGTAACTGACATTAGCTGCCAAAAATTGGATTTGCTCACACAAGCTCTTGGCTCAATCCTTATCCATTCGTCCTGAAATATACTAGCCAGAAATGCGATTTCTTTATAAAAAAGAGAACCATTTTGAAATATGAGTGTTTTTACGCTCTAGAAAATAATTTCTACAACTTCATATACGCGGTTTTGCATTTTGCTGATACGCGGTTTTGCATTTTGTTGATACGCGGTTTTGCACTTTAAACGACGATATATTGCAATTAAACGAGCCAAAACGTATATGAGCAAATCTCGATTCTCTCGGCCAAAAAAATCATTCTTCTTGCATCTATTTCAATCAATAGCGTTCGAGATACAAGTACAATAAAAAATAAATCAAGTATTTGAATAATTTTATAAAAATTTTTTTCTCTTTTAATAACTTTGGGAAGTTTTCAAATAGAATGTTCATATTAGAGGTAATGGACTTTGGCATCAAATACAACATATCTGTGACGTTTGAAGAGTTTACCACGACATTAAAAAAATGGCAGCATGTAGAATATCTGCCGCAGCTATTTTGAAATTTTACGAATTTTTTTAATTGTAACAATTTTAGATATGTATGTACTTTAAAACGGTGAAAATGTTCTTCTTGCCAATACGAATGAACCTTTAAACTACTACACGAAATGAGCACGATTTTTATTTTGTTTAGCATATCTTTTTCAAATTTGTATTTAAATACAATATGGAGTTGGAATCTTGTCCTTTATACAAAACTGGAGATAATGCATTTTCTAAAATAAGTGTGCCTCCATTTTCGACCAAAATACGTTTCTGTCGAAAAAAGTAACAGCTCGTGAGATTTGCTCATACAGTATGTATGTATTAGGGATGTAAATTTTTTTTTTGATTTCTACGATCCCGGAATTTTCTGCATCTCTTCGCTTCAATCAATGTTAATTATTTTTCAACCACTTAACACGAAAAAATTGCATCAATATTGTTTGAGAAGCTCTCCTACCATATGATAAATAATAAGTTAATGGGTTTGAAACCCACTTTCTTATTTAAAGTGAAATCTATTTCATAAGTAACAAAAAAAAGATAGTTATTAAATTTATATGCATTTAATAATGTACTCAAGCGTGTACATTTCTGATAAAATAACTTAAGGTATGTCGAAAAAAGCTCGATTCAAAAATATTTTATGTATTTATGGTTGAAAAGAGTTCATATTACTAGTAGTAAAAGAAACGCCTTATTTCGACCAGTTCCTTATATAAATGTTGGTTTCTTTTCCACCTTAGACATCCGAATTCGTTCAAAATATGCTAATTTAAAACACAGAATTCTTTCTGTGTTCCTCCGGGGTTTTTGGACATGGACTGTTTCTTCAATTTAATAGTGTTCGCTTTATTTTTGTGGAAACGAAACATGTTTTGCAAGTTCTGGATCATTTCTACACTCTTTCTTAAAATATTTCTCGTAATCCAGCTGCGTTTTGCGTACGGTTTTTCGCATCGCGTTTTTACTATATTCGTAATTTTAATTTTTTGAATAAAATCAACACTATTTAAATGTGCCAATCGCTTGGTCTGGCCTTGATTCAAAGTGAACATTTGAACACACATTTACATGCGGGGCTGTAGCTCAGTGCGCAGAGATGCTTGCCACTATTTGTTAGCTTTCAGCAGGATCCAAGTTCAGATGATTAAAATTTGTTTTTTTATTTTGTTTCCGAAATATGAAAAAACATATGTGAAGTGCAGAACGCAATCGTACTACAGCGAAAAAAATCTCCAGAATTGTACTGGTCCTTTTCCAATGACACGCCAATGCAAAAAATGGCCGTTGAAACCATTGGCAGGGGAATTATGAGGGGCTAGTGCTGGTAACAATACGGACTATCTGAGGGCTAACCTAGGGTGAGTCTGAATTCCTGCTGGGCGGTTACGTATGTACATACATATATTTATATATCTTGGTGATTAACCGGCGACTTGAACGTGTGAAACCTCACTAGCCCTAAAGCTTAACCATAACCATATAAAACAGCTGTTCCAACCAACCTTATGGCCAACACTGTATTCGATTAGTGGTGCCACACTATAATGCCATAGCCATAACCATAGCCATAGAGACCAATTGAATTTTAGTTTTCCGCCATAACCATATCAGCTGATATCTGAAGTGGGTGTTGCGAGACGTTCAAAAAAAGAGATATTGTTCACAGCAAAAGTTTTGGCATAAGTATAGAAAATGAACCATTTAGCTATGCAAAGACCAAAAGTGTGAGCCACACTTCTTACGCTGATTTTAACTGTACCAAAATTATTTGGCTCAAAGATATAAAAAAAAAAAGTATTAATATCTTATGAACTAAATAAACGATTCAAAAACTAACGATGCCCTAATAAAGACAATTAATTTATCTTTCTGTTCATGTCCATAATTTATATTCATTATTTTAGTTTTAACCAACAGATACTAAAAAAACAAAAAAAAATCGTATTTTTTCATAAAATAACCTTTTTTAACAAAATTGCGTTATTAAAGCAAACGAAATTTATATTATTAGGAAAGCATAAGTTATTACCTTTAATTTGATGTACATATTTTATTGTAATCTGCTGTTGAAATTTAAGAATTTAGTGTTAATTTAGTGATAGTGAAAGAAGTTCTGTGCAAGTATCTTATGATATTACACATTTTCCGCATATTGTCCCGCGTCTGGCAACACCAACATTGTTGACTACGAAAAATCAGCTGTTTATGGTGATGGTCCCTATAATTGATGATATTTACGGTTACGGATACGGTATTACGGATAGTTACGGTTAAGGCTATGGCGTTATGGTATGTCACCACTAATTTAAGCTTAAGTCGTCACACGGCGCCACAGCAGACATTTTCGAAAAGTCTGATTGCTGGCGTTTATATCAGTTACAGCCTCGAGATACAAATTTGTTTCAAAATGTAGCTGATGCTTTCCTACTGGGTCCAGGCTAAAACGGCAGCTGATGTTGCAATCAATACATACCTACATATGTACATAAGTAGGTACAAAGAAATGTCATGAATTTCTATGCGTGTGTTGAGTTTTGTGGAAAAACTGGCACAATTGACGGATGTTTATAATTGCTTGCGAATAGCTGTGAGGCTGAGCTTCAAGGCGTAGACTAACGTGAAACGTCAGGAGTGAGGTGTTCGCTTGGGGCTTTGACGATGAGGAAAATATACATGCACGTACAGAGTTAATCGTACGCATTGCAACTTACAACGTGCAATGAAAAGTGAATGGCAATCAGCAGCATAGAGCAATGATACTTATGACAATAGCAATAACAAGAAAAAGTAAGTGCCGACAGCAACAAGTGTAGCATCAATGCAACACCTGCAATGAATCGACAAAAAAAAAAACAATGACCAACGGCAACGGCACCGCAAGCAATGCAATCAAATTAAATGACAGTAATCGTTGCAACAACAGAAAGAAAAACTCCAGCTACATTAACAGAAAAATAAGCAAGCGAAATAAAAGTTGTGTTATCGCGTTGCATTGCATGTGAGCGTTAAAGCAATGCCAGCAATAGCTAGAGAATTAAATCGATAGCATCTAGAAAATTCCAAAAAAAAAAAATGTTAAGCAAACAATTCATTTATGTGGCCAGTGAGAATTCGAGTGATCATTAAATGCTGCATTAATGTGTGATTAAACCAAATAACAACAAAAACAAGCACAACAACATGTACATACCTATGTATGTATGTACGTAAAGAAAATCGTAAACCATTTTTGCTGCACCATTAATGACAGCTGGATGCGACCGCCAAGGTTACGAGTATGTATGCAGTAGGTACATGTGCTGATGAATTAAATTTCCACAGTTATCACAGCAACAGCAAAATGTCAATGCAGTTTATCGAGTCGGCTTTCAGAGGCTTTGGGGCACTCGATCAGCTTAGTTCTTAATTACACAGATGCTTACATACCTATCCATACATACATGCATACAGTATATAGCCCTGAAGGTAGCACCAGAGGCCACATTCATATCAACAATTATGAGTGGAGTGGCAGTAAGTGCATTGCGAAAATAGAGGGGTAAAAAGTGAAAATGTGGTTTTTGAACAGCTGCAGCAGCAATAATTGGAAATACGCAGCCAAAAAAATTAAAAAAAAACGGCAATCAAACATCGAAAACATTCAAAGTGAAAAGGAGAAAGGCAATAAAGTGCACAGAGAGACAGTTATATTGCAAGCATATCACTTGCATTGTTTGTATCTATGCATGTATGTATATACACTAGGGTGGTCCAAAATTGCATATGAAAAAGTAAAGTCGGAATTTTTATGCTCTTACACCCTAGGATTGTTCTACACCGAAAAAATATACCCCTATTTTTTTATTTTGAAATCCAAAAATATATAGAGCTCGCTCAAAGCGCTCAAAGTTTTCCATGTATTTTATATGAAAAAAAAACAAATTTTCGTGGAAATGGTAAAAAATTCTTGAAAATCAATACTTTTCGATCCCCATTTGTTTATTTAACCATTTTTGGGCGGGGTGTTGGGTTAGGGGCTTGTAGGTGTGCTGAAAAGTAGGATTTCAAGGCACTAAAAACTTGAAAAAACGCAACATGAGCTTTGAAAAAGGCATATATTTTTTTAATTTTGTTATGTACTTCCTTCATTTACAGTGTGCATGTCCAAATAAAGATATAAAAAATACATACGTGTTTCATTTGGCTGTATGAAAGTCCATTTTCATAAACGCAGTTTTACATTATTTTTGTAAGATGAAAAACACGGTTACACAGGAATCACTCAAAGGTACACTTGCAAAACGTTATTGACACCTGTGTGCACAACCTTCGCAAAAAGGCAGATCTTTGAGAGAATCTACGCATTGCTATTTCGAAATTTTTTGCCCAAGGTGAATAGAGGTTTGAACATTCTTTTCACAAATTAGTTTTAAAGACGTTCGGATTCTTTTCAGGAGGTTATCAACGGTTAATGTGTGCCATAAAAATTATGCAACTATGTATTATCAATTATCAAAGAAAGTATTACGTTTACCTGCACTGCCTCTACACTAACCCTAATTTTACAAGCTTTTATTTATTTTGCTCATCTCGCAGATTAATTTCGCACAGAAAAAGTAATCATTAGACCTAATGTGCAGTGGTCAAAAAATTATAGCCGATCCACTTTTTGCCAAGTTTTAACGTATTATTTTTGTTGTTATTGATTTTTTGTTATTTTTTTATAAAAATATAGTTCATTCTTTAACAAAACCCGTGTAAATCCAAGTTTCCAAATATGTGCAATATTAAAAAAAAAACAACAAATTTTCGTACAAATTTCGAACTTTTTAAAAATTCTAAAAAATCAATCGAAATTTTTAGCCATTTGAAACTCGCACTTTATTCTACTAGAATTCAATGCGCCACAAAATTGCATACGCAGAATTTAATTATAAAACTCGAAAATTTAACGAAAATTTGTTGAATTTTTTTTTTAATTGCATAAATTTTTAATGCAGTGTCACTCGATTGGTACATTTGTACAGATTTGGACACTTTTATATTGGGCTATTGGTAAAAAAATGGGACTATTTTGTTTTTTTTTGTAGTCAAAAGATTAGTACAATACAGCGATGTTCTATTGAAAAATTTCAACAAATTAATTTTCGTGATTGGGATAAAGGAAAATATTTTGGGTGTTCACACAACGATTTGCACCAAATTTTGGCAAATACCCAATCATGTGACACTGCCTTTAAACTTGTATTTATATGGATGTTTTCAAAGAATGAACTATAAAAGACTGACCAAAATTAAATAACAGCAAAAATTATATTTTAAAACTTGTGAAAATTTGTTGCGGCTATAATTTGTTCGATTACTGTACATAAGTTGACTTTGATTACTTGGCCGTGCTATCATAGTAGCACAATGCCACTAAGCGCATTTTTAAATTTTCAGGCAATAGCCTTATGCAATTATTGATTATATTTTTTGTTGTTTGTGTGAAATATTTTATTTTTATCAGAATTTTTCGTTTAATCAAAATATGTTGAAATAAAAGTGAAATTAAAAAAAAAATTTGCCCGGGATTAAACCTAAGACATCCCGAAAATACCGGGATCGTTAAAATCGAAAAAATTAACATCGCTACACATAGCTGTCCACATAGGTGACATTGGCCAATTGATGTGGCCGCAGGGTCATACTTAAAGGAAAAAAAAACGTTTCTTAATTCTGGTGGAAAGCATTAAATTTCAATATATGAATGTACTACACAGAGGAATGTGCTAGAAAAAACTAACGTTCCGAAAAGTAAGTTGTTCTATTCAGGTGGTACTAGCAAATGTTTTAGTACACGATTTGAAGATATCCGTTTTCATAAATCAGGGAATATACCCACTTTAAGTTAAGGGCTATTTGAAAAAGGACATTTACTACAAAAATGTGTTTACGAACAACAGGAAATATTTCAGATTTTGCAACCACTGCAAATCTATCGAAATTTTTAAAGCCTACCGTGAATTTATTCAAGGTGACAGGTGGCATAGGCGAACGTGGAAATCCGGCGGTTCCCGCATTCTTCGAACATAAAAAAAAAAAAAATCCTCCCATAAACAGACCGATAGTTTATGCTTAGTCATCATGACATGTGTCAGAACTCGCTCAGAGAGTTCAACGTGGCCTGCCAACTTCCGTGATGGTGTCAACAAGACTTCACGACAATATACATATTAAGTTTTGAGTTTCTTACAAAGTGTGATTAATAAAAACGACTAATCCTTTTAATATACAAAACGGAAGTGAAGCAATATTTCTGACATTTGATGAACATAGAAGTACTAAAAAAACGATTGGATATACAGAGTTGTATTTAAGCGTATTCAAAGAAGGGTTGTTCAATATTTAATTTCAACAATACCTATGAGAAAATCGCCACAAATTTGGCATAAAATATATTTCACGGTTGATGGGACGCTTGGTAGCCCAGATCTCAAAACATTAGACTAAAAATTATTGTCCGTTCTGGAAGCCATTGCTTGCACTACTTGGCATCGAAGTGTTGAGTCTTGAAGCGGGACCGTACAGGATTTTTGTCGGGCTTTCCGGTATTCTGTATGCTTGTGTGAGTTTAGTTTATAAGGCGTACAATAACTGTTCTCCTCATGAATAAAAACCTTGACAACCACTGTTTTCAAGATGGCAGCGATTTCATTACGCTAATCAAAATTAAGGCTCCATGCGACTAGCAAAAAGTCTTCAGTGTAAGAACTTCACCTTGAAGATTACATGTTCTCTAATAACAACTCAAACGATAAAAACAATCAACTCAAAGGCTATGTGCAGGTGCTTAAAAATTATTTTTTGTGTGATAAATGCACGTGTCACAATTCTTGACCCTAAATCATATAATTTCACTAATTAGTTGCAATATTGCTTTCCACGATAAGCAATAAAATGGCATNCTAGCAAAAAGTCTTCAGTGTAAGAACTTCACCTTGAAGATTTCATGTTCTCTAATAACAACTCAAACGATAAAAACAATCAACTCAAAGGCTATGTGCAGGTGCTTAAAAATTATTTTTTGTGTGATAAATGCACGTGTCACAATTCTTGACCCTAAATTATATAATTTCACTACCTAATTAGTTGCAATATTGCTTTCCACGATAAGCAGTAAAGCAGTAAAATGGCAGTTTTGGTTAAAATGATTTATCAAAATCATGAATTTATGAACATTTATTACTCCCTACACTACATATAAAAGAAGTCCTCACTAATAATATAAATTAACGTTTTTTCACGCAAATAAATTATTTTGTAAAAGCAAATTAATTGATAAGGTGGCACAAGGATTATTGAGGTGAATACATTAAGGCGAACTGACATTGTCGCTAGAAAAAAAAATACCAAAAACATACACACATATGCATTTAATTACATGCAACGAGTAGTTGGTAGCCACATTTTTGTACCATTCGACTTTTTGACTACAAACGCACAATGATTTATAGCCACACAAATCCCGTGATACACTTTTATTACACACACTCTCAGAGAGCTAATTTGCTTTTATAAATATATAGGGCAAGCAATTGGTGCTTATGGTCTACTAATGGATGCACTCCTAGATAAATATATTAATTAATGCCATCGTGATGCCACAATACGCAGGGGACTCATTACATCCAGTTCCTACCAAAGACCACATAAATCGCTTCAACGCTAAGTACGTAAACACGCAGTACTTCCACTGAGTGGGGGAGTAAATACTTACATGCTTATGAATAGGTATGTATGTATGTATGTAAGTATGACCTGCTCAAAGTGTTAAGCTAGCAGTGTGTAATATTTTACTTTGCTCTTAGTTGGTAGCGTTTATCGGTTGTGGAGGAGTCTTAGCGCCATTATCGGCACCATAAAGCTCAGTCATTTTGTTTGCTTTGAGTTGCCACCACACGCGACCAAGGTCAAAACAGTAGTAACAGCTGCAGCAGGCAGCAATGACTTTGGCAGTGTAGTCGCATAGCCACATAGCCGCAGTGCAAACACACGCACCTGCTCTAGCGTAATCATGAACGCACGCACATTATAATTCGCAATATTATGAAAATTCATTTCGATTTTGCGCGAAAACCCAACTACCTTCACAACCAGCCCAACGAACGTTGTTGGCGTGCAAATTGCCGAAGGTGGCATGTCGTTTTAATTAAATTTTTGTTTATAAATAATAAAAATTTGCGAGATTACTAAGCAAACGGTGGCATTTGCGCGCTCTGGCTTTTCACTGAGTCGCCCCTTGCTAGACGACAATTTTACCCCATACCCCCTTTTCTTGGCTCAAAGTGGTTATGGTTTTCGCTGCCATGGTGTTTAACGATAACATCCGTACAACGTGCTCAGTTCCAATTAATGTGATGCTACTGCTTAAGCGCGAATGCGATGAGCGAGAAAATCGATGTATGTATATACTTGTGTACAATATTAGTATATATTGTACATAATATGTGGAGGTTCACAAAACAACCTCTGGGCCCGACAGCATACACACTATGGCCTGTCGGAGTCGGTCTCGACTTACATACATCGACTCCCGACCTGTGAATGCCGTTTTGGGAACAACCCCCCGACGTGGACAGGACAGAGCTTTGTCTACCTCGAGAGAGTCGCCCGACTTCGCTCTGGGTACTGCAGCAGGCTAAACTCGTTCCTGAGCAGGATAAGCACAGATGTGCCCAACGAGTGCCCGGCAAACCGAGAGTCATCTCATGGCCCACGGCACCTATTCGTATGCCCCCAAAACCTCACCTCACTTAGCTGACGCCTTTGCCCCTATGGAGTTGCGCACTTCCTAGATCTTTCGTTGGTTGAGCTTGACGACAAAGATTGATGGACAAGTCGATCTATGTTATGGTAAACTTGCCTACATAAAATCGATGAATTCTTGAAATGAGAGTGAGAGCCAAGCGATTGATAACTTTTTTCTTCTCCGGTGTAAGAGAGTTTTTTTGCCGGGATATTAAAGGTATAGTTCTGGTATGTGTTTTCGTAAATTAGTAAATGTTTCCCCCTAAAATAGGCAAATTTAGATGCTAAGCAACTTTCATTATGTGCTTACTTTGTGGTTAATATGCCGAGCACCATTATGTTCGTAGTTTTCAAGCAGGCTTTGGAATTATAATGTAAAGACTGTGTGACATTGCATGGCAACTAGATTAAAATTTTCCCACGAAGATCCTTAGCCTCAAGTATGACCCTGACTTTACTCGGCTTAATCACTATGGTATACCTACCTAAATACTTCCGAAGGGGACTAGAGGATGGATTGCTATTGCTTTATTTTAACCGTGTCAAATTATGTACCAAATCTTTACTTCCTGAAAATAATTTTTTCGTACAAATGGTGAAGTACCCAAACTGTGGTGAAACTTGAAGCTACAGTAAAAAGTTTAACGAAAAAAGCAACATATGTACATATGTAATATGTATAGGTCAATTCAAATTTTATTTTCTACTTTAATTGCATAAAAAACTTTGTCTATATGTATATATATATATAAATATATATTTCACAGATATTCATAAAATCATGTACATACATACATATCTACATATGTGATTAGCTTTTAACTCTTTTTCCGCATCACTAAGCAACCAAATGATGACCATTTAATCCCAAATGATGACTTATAGGTATTCTCCGTCTAACGAAGCGTATTAATAAATACNTTTCCGCATCACTAAGCAACCAAATGATGACCATTTAATCCCAAATGATGGCTTATAGGTATTCTCCGTCTAACGAAGCGTATTAATAAATACATAGTATACACGGCTATTACAACAAATTAGCGTCTGTACATATACAAATTTTCATATTAACGCCAATTAAAAAACTCAAATCACAAATAAAGTGCAGAGTAGAGTGGAGTGTTAGCCAATTGTGATGATTCGCGAGTGTTAGGTTTTAAAGTAAAATTGACAATCTATACCATTTAAATGATAATACCTGCAGGAAACTCTATTTTTTGTGACTGAGAATATCTTCAAAATTTTCTATACAAATTTACAAAAAAATACAAATTTTTGGAATTTCGTAGAAATATGCTTCGATTATTATAATTCTTACCGCTCGCAAGTGATTAAGTTGTATTCAGAAATTTTCTCTCTGAGTATATCTATGAGTATAATGCGCACGATACAACTGTTTCCGTTGATGCCAAATTTGTTAATTACTTCATTGTATATATGCATACTAGATTTATCGATAAATATATCAATGAATAAATCGATAGATATATCAATAAAACTACCATTTATCATATCGATAAAAATATCGATTAACTTATCGATAGAAATATCGATAAATATATTCATTTATTCATTAAGTAAATCTGGAAGTATAAGGTTTCCTACATAATACATTGAACTAACTGTACTTGCATCAATACTATGTACATATTTCGCAATCATTAAAAAAAATTATTGAACGATAATTTNATAATACATTGAACTAACTGTACTTGCATCAATACTATGTACATATTTCGCAATCATTAAAAAAAATTATTGAGCGATAATTTTAAATTNTTAAATTATATATAGATAGCGAAAAATCAAAAGCCAAGGAAATTTGGTTTAACTCGTTCAATGTTCTAAGCATACATAGGTGCATTCGAGGCATAAATAGTTCTAACCTGCCATTGGAAGAAAAAGTCATTACTCCGAAGATTTTTTTGAGCAATGTGAAAATTAATGTGCTCTTAGAGTAATGGAGAGTCAAATATTCCATTTATAATATTCAGGGAACAGATTTTATGGAAATTGCATTTTTTTCTGCTAAGGAGATAGAGTATATTCGATTAAGAATCTAAATCGTGGGCTTTCCCTGATACCATATGTACACATTTAATGTTGCCTTTTTTTTGCCTTTTATACCTTTAATTGTAAAGGAAAAGGAAAAAGCCCTTATTCCTGATAAAATGAAAGTTTCAAACGTTCCTTATTTTAATTAAATCAACTCACGTCTAGCGCGCGTTTAGTACATTCTTCACGAAAATCGAATGAAAATGCTGCCAGAAAACTTCAAAAGGCTACAACTATAGGGATTAAAGTTTTGTGAGTTAAAAACTCAAAAAGAGAAAATAGTCAAAGACGCAAAGTAGAAATTTTTCGAATAATGAATAGTTTTTCTCTTTGTACTTGTAAAATAAATGTATTTTTTAATATTTTTAGATTTTTGCCTTTTTGGCGATTTCTAGTGCCTTTTCCTGCCTATTTGGCTATTTTATTTTGCTTTACTAAACCTGATAAAATGTGCACAAAACAGTCACAAAATGTCTAATAATCAATACTCCACATCAGTAGAATAAATTAATTACACGTATATTTTATATTTTATTCGAGATTTTTATAATTTTATACAAATTCGCGAAAAAACGCATCCCATGGCAACACTAGATAGGTTTGACAGCACGTGCAGCAAAAATGAAAATTGCTAGTGCAGCACGTGCAAGTTGAAATTATTTCTCGAAAGCGATTTGCATAATTTCCGTTGCAGTTACACCCTGCAATTTTTTTGTCCGAAAGTGTTTTCTGCAACAAGGACTTTCTGGCTGTATACACGGAAAAGTAGACTTTCGATTTCGAATTTTGACAGAAAAATGCGTAGAAAAAAGCGCTTGCATTGCCACGCTTGCATAACCGCACCTTAAGAAAGTCTTAGCTGAATTTTTTTTTTAAATAAATAAGAAATACCTTTCTTTTCAGCTAGTGCAAATATTTGGTCGCAAGTCTTTAGTCTTAAAATTAATTACTGATTGAAATGTTTTTATCCTCCTTAACATAATATATGCCCATGGTAACCAATACACAAACATTTGCTTAAGTGTTTTGTGTCCCCGATTATATGGTCTAATAACTTGAAGTTTTACAACTTTTTTAACCACGTATACGAGAACTTAGACAGAATCAGATTGGCTTAAAGAGATTGCAAGGACAGGTCTGATGAAATCCTCTACTGTGTTACCCATCCAACCTAGAATAAAATTTGTTTTTACATATATGCATCTCTTTTACTGCGTTTATTCATTTTTGTCATTTCTCGGAAACACCTCACTTTATATAATTTAACTGCTCGTCAGAAAATGGTGTTTATGCAGGCCTTCATTGGTGCTTCTGATGTAATACTCGTACATACATATATAATACATTCCACAAGTTCGCTACTAAATATGAATCTGAACTCAAATATACCCTGGCAAAAGTAAAACCCCTGAAGTTGCGTAGGTTGCCCCTTAAAATAGTTTGAATTTTTTCCACAACTTACGAGTATTTTCGCATATTTGTAGGCAACACTTCGCTTTGTTATTTCATTGTTTACGAATTTCATGAGGCTATTTAGCACGCCGCTGCTGTGTATGTATGTACTATAGCTGCATTTTTTTGTAAGCGAGCGACAAAAGAACGCTCAACTCGGGTAAAATTAACGTTTAGCTACTTAAGCAACCCTGCTGGTAGGTGGCAAGAAACATGTGGTTACATAGTTCAACGGGATTTAGACACAAAAAATAATTGAAATTAATAATTATGCGAGGTATTTGCATAATATATATGCCTATTTAAAATATAAATAATGTATATACGAAAACATAAATTTCCCTCTCCATTTTCTCATTAACAATTCACAATAGAGTAGTTTTTTCACTTAACAACACTACTCCTCAGGTCGCGTATTTTTTATTTCATCATTTAATGCGAGTGTTCTTTTGTAGCTCGGTTGCAAAAGAATGTACCTTATGTTTCGAATGCCATATTTTTCACATTCGCGAATGCGCATGCGAATGCGAATTTTTGGAATGCGAATGTTAGGAATAACATTAAAAAATCTATAATCAACTTAATTCATCGTTCTTATTACTTAAAAATTTTGTAAGTTATTAGAACAATGAACGAGTGCTTAACTTGTAGAGTGTTTTAATCTAGTAGTCAAAGTTCACAAGGGGCATATTATATTTCAAAAAACGTAATTTTTCTGCCTTTTCTCCCTTGAGGCGATTTCCTAGAGGCTCGTATATAGGCCCGGCTGCACTGAACAATTGCTCAATTGGAACGCTGGCGGGTGGAGTCAAGGCGCATCTATTCAAGGTGGTGTTACTTAAACAGCTGATATGAGATTTTTGTCTCTACACTAGTACAGCAGAATGTCATCCTGTGTAACCTCAGGATGTCAACAAAAAGAAATTGCGAAATTTATCTACTATTTTCTTTCGTTTTGACATCCTGATGTACCAAAAAGCAATAACAAAATATTTACACGGGACTTTTACTTATATGCAATTGCTTCCACCCTATACGGATGCGCCTTGGGTGGAGCGCGCAAATATTTGCGGGCCAGTAGCTCGTTTCTGTAACTATTCTCTACCGATTATTTCTCGACTGGTAGAGAATATATGTACGTCATTCTCTACCTACTATTATTTTTTTGGTGGAGAATAGGGCGGCGAATAGGGCATCGAATTCATATCTCAATTCGCCTTGGTAAAGAATTTTTACAGAAACGAGCTAGAGATCTGTGAATTTGTCGTATTATAGTTTAGTTTTCCGCCAATCGAGAGGATTTTCTTTAATCCAGGCTTTCAATTGAGCTTTAATTTCATATTTTTTAATGTCTCCAGATTCTACATCCGAACCTTCGCTTTCGCTGAAGGAATCTAATATTATGTCTAGGTTGCTTATAAAACTTTTAGGGCCGGTTGCTCAAAGCCTGATTGACACTAATCACCGATTAACATCGTTATCGACGTTTTCGGCTCCATGCAAATAACATGGTGTCGGTAACGTCGATAACGATGTTTAACCGGGGATTAGTGTCAACCAGGCTTTGAGCAACCGGCCCTTAGCAGTACTTGTTGAAGGCCCATCAATGTTGCTTGATATACTACTTAACCGTTTAGCGCCTGAAGATAAAAGCCGGTTATTGTCCACACCCAGATTAGACAGACCTAGTGCCATTTCAACAATATTAGAGTGGACTCTCTGCCCATGTACACATTCGCATTCGCAAAACATTCGAATCATTTGATGCGAATGCGAATGTGTAAAATGATGTGAATGCAAATATTCGTAACATCCCTGGCATGTACATATGTATGTGGTGTGGTGCGTTCATTGCGATTCGCTTTGTGCAGGCATTCAAATTTCATGCTTTGTTAATTTTAAGTGATGTTTTGTGTCGCTATGCATCGGCATTCACAATTCACATTGCATTTTAATTGCGATCAAATTGCAACGCCACGGCCGTATGTTACATGCAAGTGTAAGTACAATTTTAACACCTCCGCCACGAAACCCAAATTTGTCGTACACTCATACCTCCATACTAGGGCATTCAATCCCGGGATGCAGAATACCGGAATTCCGGGATTCAGTTTTTATCATGTAATTTATTCAATAATAAATACTTAAAAATTTTCAAGGATGTCCAAGCATAAAATTTTAGAAGAAGATTTACATTGCACTAAATTTTCTACATAATTTATTGAATTAAACATGTTGTTGAAATTTGGAAAAAAAACTGATGTCAGAAAGGAAAATTAAAAATGCAGTTTTAATATTTTTGGCCCTTTGTTTGCGAGTATATTGATTTTTTTGTGCTTACTTCCGCACGGTGCTATCAAACTAATGCAGATGTGATAGGTAATTGCAGAAAATGTATTACACTTAATCTACAGGTAATCGCTATAAATAGAAAAATAAAAGAGCGCCCACATGTCGTTCGGCCTTTCAGTCTCCAAACATGTTAATTCGGCTCTGCGAATGTGAGCGCTTGCATGTAAGCAGACACGCCGACAAAATGAAAATTGCCTTCATTGGCTTTTTTCAAATTTATTTTGCCAATCACACACATTTTTACATACATATGTATATGTATGTATGTATGTCTGTATTTATTTATTTTGCGTTTTTTTTATAGTTTACCATGTTTAATTTTTCCCACTCAAGTTTCGGCCTGTCATCACGGCCGGCTGTGGTTGTGCAAATCCTGCCGAATAATGTCTGTGGCTTCTGAAAACCTTTTTTTTTATTCATTTAAATGTTTCCTTTGAAAAGCTTGCACGTGTCAGCTGCCACAATACATCATGGCGATTTGATGGGCTTGTTGTGAATATGAGCCGAAATTACAGAAAACACCAAATCGCTAGGCGGGGCGTCTGCAGGCGTAAATTTTTTTTAATTTGTAGGCAGTGCCAAATTAGTGAATTGGATATATTTTTAGGCATAAGCCAAATTTGGGTTTCCGTTGCGAGGCTTTGATGTGAACATACAAAGATATCGATTGTAATCTGCATTAACGACATAGCTCAAATTATAACAATTTTCAGTAGATAAAGCCAATTAAAGATTTCTCGTTTCATACTTGGAACGTAAATATTGTGGCCTATTTCGACTGCTGAGTGGAAGATAGACCTATCTCGGCAGCCAGTTCGAAAACGCCCTACCTCAAAAAACTTTTCAAGAACGCCTTNTTGTCAACTTTATATAACTTAAGTACTAGAAATTTTGAGTCGTTTCGTTATGGCAGAGAACCAACGCTCTGCAAATCTATATATTAATAGCCCAAAATAAATTTACCCGTCTTCGTTTGGCAGGTCTAATGCATCGATTTTAGAGTTTGTTTGAGGAACGGCATATTTCAGAATTCTTTTCAAAAATCTATCTATCTATCTTAGCTGGCGATTCAAAAAACGCCCTATAGCAGTATATTTTGAAGTGAGAGTGGGCGTTTTTGAGCCGAATTCTAAGATACGGTGTTCTTTAACAAAGTTCTGAGATTGGGTTTTTTCAATAAAATTCTGAAATAAGGCATTCTTGAAAAGTTTTTTGAGATAGGGCATTTTTGAACTGGCTGCCGAGATAGGTCGATCTTCCACTCAGCCGTCGATTTGCAGTCATTCTGTTGAAAAAATTTGTAAGCTTTCAAATTATGACTGCTTTATAAAAATTTAGTAAGGATTACTACTGTAAAAGTTATTTATTATTAAGTCCTTAAATGAAAATAAGTCCATTGGTATAACTGAGCAACGGCACAATCCGAAAAATAATCGTTATTTCCTATAAAAAAAAAACATCACTAGCCAATAGTCAGTTTTTGCCTAACGCCAATACATATTCATGATAAAACTAGAACCACCGCAGATATCCGGTCGCAGCTGAGACAAATATCACTGTTTGGTAATAGGGTTTGCCAATTTAGATCTTCTGACAAATGAAACAATTGCTTCCACTGTCGGATTGGCAACGTCGATGTTCCACAGAAAAACATAGCTATTTGTCAACTTTATATAACTTAAGTACTAGAAATTTTGAGTCGTTTCGTTATGGCAGAGAACCAACGCTCTGCAAATCTATATATTAATAGCCCAAAATAAATTTACCCGTCTTCGTTTGGCAGGTCTAATGCATCGATTTTGAAAAAAACAAAAAAAAAAAACATTAGAAATGTAGTATTTTTGGGTATAAGACAAAAGTTTGTATGATACAAATATTGATCGAAAATTAAGACTGGGGTCGCTGTTGCAATATTTCCGTATTTGTGCGAACGAAGCACGAAGAGCAATCGAAGACGAATTCGAAGATCAATGCGAATATGAATATGAATACAAATACGAATGTGAAGGTGAAAATATAAAAAGATAAGTTCGAGGACAAATATGAATACAACGCAGTGTTGCCACAAAAAAATTACCAAATTCCTCAAAAACAAATGAAAAATCCCCAAAATCCGAACAGATTACTCAAAATTTTCTTATTTCAGATATGAGCATTGTGNAGTGTTGCCACAAAAAAATTACCAAATTCCTCAAAAACAAATGAAAAATCCCCAAAATCCGAACAGATTACTCAAAATTTTCTTATTTCAGATATGAGCATTGTGTACTGCATACTATTTACAGGTACTTAGTATACAAATTAATTACATTCTCCAATTCAATTGGTACATTTGTTCGGTTCAAATAAAATATCACCGTTATTTTTTATGCCTTGGTTTGTATGTATATAATATTGCTGCAACTATATCTGTGCTCAACCTGGTCCTCAAGTCAGTCCTACACATTTTTAAACTACCAAATATACGTTCTACTGAAGTATTAGAAAAGGGCTATATTAGCAATGGAGATATAATTTTTTTAATTGGGAAACTTATATGTACCTGAAGAATCTTAATTCAAAAACTTTTTTCTACAATTTTCGGAATCTAATGAAGAATCAATATAAATATCCTTATGATCGAACAATGCGTGTTCTCTCCATTCGTTACCGAGATTTTGCAAGTTCAAAATAAGTTGAAAATATAACGTTGGAATGAAAAAAAATATCGATACCGGTTTGAATATTTAGCAGCAAATGTAGATGTGCTTAATAGCGAAAAACACCACACAAGCGGCTTGACAAACCAAGCGAAATATCCCTTGTCTTAAAGCCATTTATATTGTGTGGTGGTGTTTGAAGGTTTCACAAACCGTTTGAGGGAAATGTGAACAAAAATCGAAATGTTTTGATTTTCTGGCCGCCATATTAACGTTTGATCAAACCGCTTAAGTTGTGTATGATAAAATCGCCTAATTCTCAACGGAATTTACCGAATGAGGACGCAAGAGAGAAAAATCAAAGAAAACCAAACCCTTTTAAAACTAGAATTCTTTGCTTGAAAGAGTCATATTTGCATGGTGTATGGCGAAATAGGAAAAGTAGGTTTGACAAGCCGCTTGGGTGGTGTATTTCGCTCTTTATAAAACTTCGGAAAGCTTTTTGTTCAAAAATTTGCAAGGCGACTTAACAACTCTGTTGTGTAAAACTTGGTTGCATTTGTTATCTGCAAATATAACGAGAGAAAATTCCTCAAAATAAAAATCCTCAAAAAAAAAACTCAAGCGCACCCGAAATTCCTCACGTTTTGAGGAATTACCCACAAAGTGGCAACACTGATACGAAGACAAACAAGTACTTAGACATACCTAGATTCCATATTTTTAAACGGCCTAAATAGCTAAACTTAAATAGTTAACAGTTATAATAAACTAAATTTTAGTCCAACGAACAACCTAGAAGGTGGCAACCTTCTTCGAAAAAATAAAATCTTACTGCACATCTTAAGGCCAAGCTTTTTTATTGGACAACTCATTTTTATAATGCAATGCACTGTGCAAATGTGATGTCATTAACAAAAAATGCCTTCACGTATTATATGTAATATGGTAGTTTTTAAAGGGGTGAAAATCCCACTAAAAAATAAAAGCTTATTGCACATCCGGAGACCATATCCTTTCACTTGGTACCTCATTTTTAGTCCAACGAATGGTGAAGTCCTTACAATTTATAGAAAGCTGGCAAACTGACTCAAGTATTTTTAAAACATTACTGAATATCCAAAAGCCAAATACTTTCATTTGAGACATCATTTTTCGTATTCCAATGACCAGCCAACATCTTATAATTTTTCGCACAGGTGGCAACCATCTTCGAAAAAGTAAAAGCTTATTGCCCATCTGAAATTGAATGAACTGTGCAGATCTGATATAACTAACAAAAAATGCTTCCACGAATCGAAAAAAAACTTTTCGCACATCCAGAGACCATATCCCTTCACAATTTTCAGTCCAATGAACGGTGAATATCTTATAGCTTTAAAAAGGTGTCAACCCGTCTCACAAAAAATATTACATTATTAAACATCTGGAGACTAATACTAGGTTCACATATAAGTAGATTATCGTCATTTTCGAGCTTAACACCCTAATCTGTAATTATAACAAGAGATTATCCATATAAAATTCGTCCCTTGTTAATCTGTAATTATAAAATAATCTCAGATTTAACCGATAACTTTTCGGTGTCCGTCCTAGTTTTATCGATTGTTTTTGCGAAAGAGAGAAGAAATGCCAAATGTAAAAGTAAACAAAAATGTACGCTAGCAAGTAAAAGAGGTTTGTAAAGGTATTTTTAATAAAATGTTAAGTTAAAATATATTTATATTGCTTATTATAGCAGAAAAACGTGATCACGGTGGCACAGAGAAGAAACATAACTTTTCCTTGAGATGTGAGAATAACAAGCACAACAAATTTGACGGCTAATAATCTGAGATTTGCCTGTGTAAACGGGGTGATTAAAAAACGAGCTTTGATTGAGATAATATTGATATGTGAACATAGTTTTAGTCCTTTAATTTGACATCTCGCTTTTTGTATTGCATCGAACGGATCTTATAATTTTTTAGGCAGGTGGAAGCCCTATAGAAATTCTAAGTACTAAAAATAGTACCTCTGTCGCTATAGATTGTTATATTAATCAAAATCTCCAAAAGTCCAAATCCGTTCAGGAATTTTCGAGATACGCGTGGTCAAAAAATCTCGACTTTGCTTCGTACTAAGTTAAAAAAAAAACGTTTTGTTCACGCGAAGGCTATGCTTATTCATTTGGTATCTCATTTTGTTATCCAACGAACGAAAAAGATCTTACCATTTTAAATAGATGGCAACGGTACTCAAAAAAATAATACATTATTGCACATCTAGAGGCTAAGTCTTTTCATTTGACCGTGACGGTGAAGAACTGATACCTTCGCGTATTTTGATTGAATATAGTAATTTTCTTATCAGGTAAGAACCCAATTCAAAAAAATTAAACATTCGTGCTTTTTCGAGAGCGATCCCTTTCATTTGACCTTTCATCTTTTGTAACTCAACGAGCGGTGCGGATCCTACAGTTTTTGAGACAGCTGGCAAACCTATTAAAACTCTAAAAAAAAGGTCACCCTCCTATCGGTACAGAGTATATTAAAGAAAATCTCGTCCAAATCTCAATTTTCCTTTATACTATGTATAAATGTTATATATATATATATCAGGGTTGTTGCGAATACTCGCATTCGCATTCGCAACCGCGGAGCTTCCGCATTAATCTTAATATTCGCATTCGCTTTCGCACTCGCAAAGGTCAAAGGTCATATTTATCAAATTAAAAAATCTACTACACACAAAAGAAGAAAGTGTGGACTGTAATTCTTAACCGAAATTTCGTGATTTGCCTTTGATGTTACATATGTACATACATTCGTTGCAATAATTTCATATGGGGCTCTTTAGGGAATTTATTTTTACCAAAAATTTTAAATACAGTAATTTTGTTTACTGGTCGGGTAATATTTTTTTCATAGGGATATACATTGGATCCTTGGCTAAAAACTTCTGTGGTAAAACTGTCCCTTCTTTGCTATTTAAGGTCAAAGAGTAAGCTCCTTCAATAGAGATTTCCAGCAGAAATGGCCAACGTCTGGCTATAAAGACAATCGATGCTCAAATAATTAAAAAGCTATAGGTCGGACCTTTAATCAGATAAGAATTATGTAACTAACGGAGATTAAAATGCTTATAAAAAACGCGGTGTTTTTTTAATAACAATAAATAAATAAATAATCGGATCAGAATGATTCGGCTGGCAGTCACGACTTTGAAAACAAAATTTTGTTAAAAATTTTCATTCCTGAAAAATAATATATTTTCCATATTCCACCTATTTAGCTCGCATAAGCACACATTTTTCAAACCATTCGCAGAAGAAAGTATTAAAAAAGATTACAAAAACAAAAATCGAAAAACGCGGATGAAGTTACAGATTCCCCAAAATCCGAAACAGTCAGAGGAATGAGAATGAAGAATTCTTTTTAAAAAGGTTTAGAAAAAATTGCCACATCAGGTTTGGCTTGTAAGCGCTGTTTATACAACGATCTCGCTATTATGGTAGATTCTAATAGTTTCCTAAAAATACTTGACATGTTGGATGTTAGCTTTTAGATATTCGCATACGCATTCGTATCCGCGGATGTCTAAAATTCCACATCCCTAATATATATTAAGTTGTAATTAAAAGTCTCATTGTTATTGTCTTTATCATGTTTCACAGCAGTGTTGCCATTTTGGTGCTTTTGGAGCTACATTTAGCCCTTTATTTTTCTATTTAGCCCCTACCTCTTTTTTATAGCTCTTTTCAAAATTATCTAGCACTTTTTTAGCTCCAAAAAGTTTTAGTTGTATTTGGTAATATATTAAGATTAAAAATCTATAATTTCATTATATTAGTGTTGACTAAAAATTGTTTTATATTTCGATTAATACTTAGAAAAATTCCATTCCTAATGCAAATGGAAATGGGCAAGTAAGTCGATTAGTTTCGACAGCGCGCGGTGGTACACAAACAATACAATTCGAGCTCCGGTAAGCTCAGTCGGTATATTCGCTCTCAGGCGGCCGCGGTAGAAAAGGAAATCCAAAACTTAAGCGTTGGTAAAATTACAAATTTCTAAATGTGGAAAAGCATATATTTGCATCGACGTAAAAATACAGACTCCACCATAAACTCTTGGATCTAGGTTAGAGAATTCAAAAATTAATTAGAAGAAAAACCCTTTTCTGATCGCGTGTAATTAATTTTTACCTTACTAATTTGACCTTAAGGAGAGAAGGAATTAAAACTTGTCAGAAAAATTTTGCCGAAAATAATGAGTCGTGACCCGAGTTTTTACGGTCAATTCAAATATCTGAAATTGCAGAATTTAACAGTTTTTAAAGTATTTTTAGTTCATTGTCTATTTACATATAGGAGTTATAAGTGGCGTAGCAATGTGCTTGAAATATATTTTTATTTTGGTTTTAAAAGTTTGTTTCAGCACTTAAATTTATAAAATTCGTGGTGTTTAATAAAATTGGGGAAAATTGTAAAACAACTTAAAAAAAAATCATCTCTTCATTTTAGCTACTATTAGTATTATTTAGCTGTTGTTAGCTCTTTTTTTCGAACGTTTTAGCTCCAAACGAAATTCCTGCTGAAGTCTGATGAGGAGATGTGGTGATC
>NW_016164508.1:0-424 GCF_001687245.7 Rhagoletis zephyria | reverse complement strand
TCTTCCACGCAAAAATCTGAAATGTGCTAGTCTTCCACGCAAATAACGAAATGTGCTACTCTTCCACGCAAAAATCTGAAATGTGCTAGTCTTCCACGCGATTAGTGAAATGTGCTAGTCTTCCACGCGAGAATCTGAAATGTGCTACTTTTCGACGCGAATAATGAAATGTGCTAGTCTTCGACGCGAATAGTGAAACGTGCTAGTCTTCCACGGTAATTTGAGATGTGCTACTCTTCGTTGGGAGCGACGATATGTCGTCCTCATGGATTGTGTCCCATAATACATTCTATAAAGGCTCGAAATTCACTCTTTGTCTGTTTCACAGATTTGATGCTTCAAAGTTTTGTGACTACGCTTTATCAACTTCAAAGGGTTATAATAAAATGTATGGATGGTTCAATTTCTCGCCTTCGCGATCCTT
>NW_016164507.1:13159-31246 GCF_001687245.7 Rhagoletis zephyria | reverse complement strand
ATTTGTTTTTGTTTCCTAGAATATATATAAATATATACAAATCAGTATACAATATATCAGTATTTCAATTATCTATACCGTGTTCTCATTTTTAAAATCGGGTCAATAGTTTTCGAAATACAAGCTTTTGAAGATGTTAAAAATTCCACTTTGGTAGGGCGTCATTAAAATCAGGAATCAAGAGTTGGGTATGGAAAACTTTGTAAAAAGTAATACCTGACCCCTCGACCCTTCACAACCCCATGGGGAACCATTCCGACACAGAAAATGTTAACTCGGGGTAAGACATCCCAAGTATTTTTCTGCAAAACACATTTATAAAGCAAAAACCTCATCTGATATTTAGCGCCTTTCGACATTTCATAATTAATATAATTTTTTAGTTTAATTTTACTCACCTCGTCGTGTAGGAGCTTTTGCTCTTCTTCCCCAATAGTTAAATTTATTGATTCTTCATTAGACTCGCCCGCGTTTTCCTCTTCACCTTCAGGCCCATCATGATAATCCCCTTCTTCATCTGCGCCATCATTATTACCATCACCTACTTCATCCTCGATAATTACACATTCATCATCCACATCGCCTACTTGGTCGACTTGATCGTCGTCATCGCCCTCGAATTGGTCATTTTCGTCATAGTATTCTTCCTCTCCGCCATCTTCTGTTTTAATAGGTAGATCATCTTCGTCAATAGGTTCTTCTTTGATTTTAATTTCTTCAATGAGCTTTCCACCAACTTTTTTTGCGTCCATTGCTTTCTTAGGGGTGGCTTTGGTATTAGGCATAAAAAGGTATTTTGCAGGATCTAAGCCCTCACTTTTGATCGCCTAAAATAATTATTGATGTTACATATATACACGCATATACAAATTCATATTTATATCTATAGCATGTGTATTGAATATTTCCATCAGCCTGCATGTTTTACATGCGTTAGGTAATAATTTAATAAGTACCTGTTCAAGCCGCTCCACTAAAGTTGCCTTAGCGCCAGAAGTTTCTAACTTTCTTTTTTCAAGCTCTTCTTTCAAATCATAAACACGCAGTTCACTCAATTTTTTTCCAGTATCTGGCATTATTCTTTTAAAGTTTAAGATAAAATACTTCCCTCAATTAAAATATGACGGATATGAAATACAAAATGGCGTTTTAATGACATGCAGGGTTGCTACGTTCAGAAGGCATTGTAAATTGGCACTACTGCATAATCTATTACAATTTTTAGGTGTGATCGCAAACGTGACACGTATCCATTAACGAACGATACAAGGGCACGCAAAAACAAGAGATTGAAAAAAGTCGATTTTTGAAGCGAGTTCTACGCCATCTTGTTTCATTGGAAAAGAAAGAAAAGTAAACAAAGCAAAGAAAACAACGAAAACTAACAGCCCTATTATGTTGCCCTCACAAAATTCACCACTCTCACTATTGTGAGGTTTCNTTACATTTAAGAAAACTCCATTCAGTGCTATAATTACGATTTCAGTTTCCAGTTTAAAGAAACACAGGCAATAATTATGTACTTTACTATTGACATTATTCTTAATTAAACATTGATATGATATTCAACCTACATTTTGATCATAAATAACACAATTATATATATTTTATCCTCGAAAAGAACTTTTTCTAATCACGAGGCGAAATTCCCCACAGTAAGTATTGCCGTGCCCGCAAAACCAAAACGCTGCATACAACACAAAAGTACTCCTCGGAGACCAATTGGTGAAAAACTGCGAAAAGGTTTGTTATGGGCTGTTTTTGCTTGCGCGTAAATGTACATTTAGCGCATTTAGCTCTAAATGCTACTCTAAATGTACATTTATCCATACAAAATTCGTCAACTAAATGCAACTCAATCTTTGCATTTAGAATCTAAATGCTAAAAGCAACCCTGTGATCTTCCAAAATTTCCACGATTCGAACATGGTTTAATGAGAAAAAGTGGCAACATTGCTTTTTCGAGTATACAACCGCTAGCTGCGTTTCAGTGATCGCCGATCGAGATTTCATTTATTATTTTACATTATTTGGATAAAGAAAAGTTACGCAAATTCAACATCGATATGATGCTGATAGAAATCTGGATTAATTTGTGATCAACTCTGTTTGTTTTGTTTCCTAATTAGGTGTGGAAAATATAATTGGCAGCACCGACAAATGAATATATACACAAACAAATGTTCGGTTATGGTTAAAACAATTCAGGTTTTTGTATTGAATTTTCGGTTTAGAATTTATTTTTCCTTTTCAGTAGGGGTTTTTGCACATTATCTTTTCCGTGAGAATTTATCGTAATGGATACGGATCTGAATAAGCGACTGGAACACGGCTGTTTGTCAAAAGCATACGATTTCGAACTCGCGTAAATGTACATTTGCTAAATGCGATAGCATGAACGCCCTTCGAAAACATATGTTCGAAAGTGCTAAATGTTGCATTTTAAATGCAGCAAAAACGCTGCATTACTGTAAATACTGTGGTCGAAACACGCTATAAGTAGGTTATGGAGTTAGCGCTTTTATGTTGATGTGGCAACACTTTTAATTGTTATCGATTTTGTTGTAGCATATCGAGCATTTGCCAATATTAGTTGCGTTCCTTATCTCCTAGAAATAGTCACAAAAAGTCCGAGGTAGTCAGATTTAGTCCAAAAAGCGTTCCTTAACTCGAAATTGTCAGCAAAAATGAGAGAGAAACACTCAGTGAGAGTGACCCTCTTCTGTCGGAAGTAGTCAGATTTAGTCAGAAAAATTTTTTCTGGCAAAATCTTGAAAAGTGTCAAACTCAACTGAATTTAAATTAACGGAAATTAAAGAATATGTTTCTTTTGTTTCCTAATTAAGTGAGGAAATTTCAATTAACAGCACCGACAAATGAACATATACACAAATAAATTTTCGGTTATACTTAAAACAATTCAAGTTTTTGTATTGAATTTTTGGGCTAAAATTATTTTTTTTCTTACCAGTAGGGTTTTTGTACATTATCTTTTCCGTGAGAATTGATCGTAATAGATACGGATCTGAATAAGTGACTAGAACACGACTGTTTGTCAAAAGCATACGATTTCGAACTCGCGTAAATGTATATTTGCTAAATGCCATAGCATGAACGCTCTTCAATAACATATATCCGAAAGTGCTAAATGTTGCATTTTAAATGCAGCAAAAACGCTGCATTATTATAGCTTTTTTTTATTTTTAGCGCCCGTTTCACATTACCCATTTCGTAATACATATTTTTTTTTTAGATAATTTGAATATAATTTTTTAAAAGGTGTTAAGGTCCAAGCCTTTTAATTTGACACCGCATCTGAGAAAATCGAACGAACGGCGCAGTTATTATGGCATTGCCAATTAAATGATTTGAATTCGTTTGTTCTACGGGTGGCAACTCCGTTCGAAAAAATAAAACAAGTTTGCACATCTACAGGCCCAGCGCTTTAATTTGACACCCCATTTTTGAAAATCGGTGAACGGTGCAGATCTTTTATCCTGAACAAAAGATTTGCAGTTATGTGCACCGACCTTGCCAGTTCACTCCGTTCGGTTACTTCCATTATAACCGAGGCATATTAAAGGCCCTACAGACGCATTGCTTTATCGGCCAACCAGTTGACCAACCTACTTAACGAAATGCCCTACAAACGCACCAACCAGTTTTCATAAGTTATACGCATTTTCACTAGCGAAACGAACCGAAAAACACATGTTAACGTTAATGCGCCTTTAAAAAGTGAAATCGCATTTTAAGTTGCCAACTTGCCTACACACAGAGCAACAAGTTTACCAACCTGCCTCAAAAATTAAAAATTTTTGATTTTCTCCAACTTGACGTATAACTTGACGTACAACTTGACGAAGGATTGCCAACTTGCCTACACACGGCTTATTTACCACAACTTCTATCGGTTGGCCAGCTGGTTGGCCGTAAATCGATCCGTGTGTAGGGCCTTTTAGAGAAAAACTATCGATATTTGCGGAAAAATCATCGTTGGTCGGGGTATTGGAAACTTACATACTATCGATAGTGTCATCAATTTTTTTCCAGTTCTACTGAGTTGTCCGTTTGAAGTTTGTTTGCGTTTTTTATACGTGGAAATTTCTGAAAAATTATTTGTTTGGAAAATTAGCTTCATATGTGGGTGCGGATGAAAATGTATATGTGTATAAAGATATAACATTGTTGTGAAGTCACATAAATAATTCTATGCAAAAACCAGAACTTTGCTTTACAAAAAGTAAAAATNACCCTAATTTCCGAATTTTACAAAAAAGGGCATATTTCAAACCCAATTTGTAAATAAATTAGTAACCAACATTTACAAAAGTGAGTGTTAAAATATTGCGTGGACCCTTGACTACAAGTGTGTGAAATTTTTTTTTGGATCGGGCCACCCATTTGGACGGAATAGCCCGAAATAGTTGTGAGCGGTACTAAACCCCACCCGTAAAAATCGCTATTGAACCGAAAGGGGAGATTTTTGTGGCAATCAAAGAAGTGGAAACTGAAAACATTCGGAATTGTGAGTGAAAACGGGAATAAAAACAAATCTTTGATTTTCTAGTGAACTGCGTTTTATGAGTTAACACACATAAGTGAAAAATAAACTTTTATATCTGGTATCGTTTCCTTTTTTGTGCTAAACATTTTCAGTGCTGATGTGCCGAAATTATATTGCGGCGGTTCACAGTCCACTTCTTCCAAGGCTGCCTGACCTTTGTGGCTCAAGCATTAAATTCGAATAGATTAGAAACTAATGATAGCGCAATTTGCTCGCCGCCGCGCCGTGCAGGCTAAAATGATAAGCATGCCGTGAAAATCGGAAGTTGTTAATAGTAAAAACCAATGCAGGGTTCGCATACCACCACCCATAAGTGTTCTGAATTCATATCAAAGCGTAAAAATTTCGGAAACATTTTTTTATCAACCTGGCCGCTGCAAACGGGGAATTTAAAAAGTTCTTTGGTGGCGATATGGACGAGGAAGAGGAGGAAGTAACTGATATTAAATTGCAGATTTTTCATAACAATCTACGTGAAAACATCGTAAGCATTCCAAATTCATTATACTACATACTAGCTTTGCAATTTGTTAATGTACATAAATATAAATATCGTCGGATATTTTTTCAAAACCGCCTATCGACCAGTTGCTAAACCGCCTAAATCGCCGTGGTGGCAAAAATGAGATTTGGTAATCCCGAGGCATCGAGATTTATGCATACAAATCGTAAAATCGTTAAAAACAACGGATTTGTAAAATAATAGCTAAAGAAAATACCGCCTATCAAGGCTATGCCTTCAAAGAAAACCCGTTTTTTCGCTTTCGTTTAAAATTTGAATGCCGTAAGATAGCCGGTTTTGCAAAAACATCTTCGATAGGTATATGTTTACGTTATAGTACTTTAGTAAAGGATTGTTATATTATTAGTTAAGTTTTTTTTTTTTTTTTTTGTTGTACCAAACTGCTTTCCGCAGGAAAGAGTTAAGTTTTCGTATTCTCCAGCAGTATCCAGGAACTTGCCAGCAGTGTTGCCGTTTTGATACATATGTATCCAACTGGATACATTTTCGCCTTAAATTTTGAGGGATACTTCGCTTTTGTCCTCAGTGTAAATTTAGATACCTTTTCCCATAAGTATTCGTAAGTTGAAGGAATGTTTTATTTATTTATGTACGAGCTATTATAAAATTTTTAACAGTTGGCTGCTTATACTAGAAGCAAGAAATTTTCCGATCAAAAGTTATTAACCTACGCAGAAAGGTGTTCAGTTTCTTTTCTTCGCAACACAGAAAGAGAATTCTACTTTGTGAGGGTTATTATCCCTAAGTTCGGCCGAAGGCCGCCTATTCAGAAAGATGTTCTGCGCAGAAATACTTCGGCTTCTTTTTATGGCAATACAGAAAGGAGAAGGAAGTGAGGGTTACAATCCGTAATTATCTAGGTGGGCTTTCAACCTCCAAAATTGGTCAAAATTTTGGAAAGGGGGTACCACTGGCCGCGTCTGGTCCTCAATAACAAGAATCCGAAAGCTGATATTAACTTTTTTTACCCGATCAAAAGTTAACAAAAAATTTTGGGCGTTGAAAGCCCAACTAGATAATTAAAAACTTATAACTTATAAATTTTCATTTATATGTCGTTAAGCGAGAATTTAAACAAGCCGGAAATAGAAATTTTTCTTGAAGGCGGAATTTACAGACAAATACAAGTTTTTCAGCAATTTTTAATTTCATAGATAGCTTCCCAATCCAACAGTTTGATCGAAAAACATTCTAACCATAGTAGCAGGAAATAACAATTTACTGAACTAAATGTAGCAGGTCAACATTTGTTTAAATTAGTATTATTTAAATAGACTAGGAAAATTTTTTTCAAGTATTTCTGGGAATTTAATCGTAGTAATAAACATCGAACATGCGAACTTTGGCCCGTAGTTGTGGTTAGTATTTTTCCATTCTTAAAAACAGATCTGGGAAACAAGGCCCGCAGTTATAGCCAAAATTAAGTCGAAAGTTAGTAATATCAAAAAGCTGCAATTAACTTTGCAACCTTTGCTTCCCAAATCCGTGTCTAAGGATGGGAAAATACTGAGTACATATTAATAAGTTTGTTGAGGGGCCGAGTTTATCTTCCATAGATGTAATTGGTGTCACTGTGTGCGTGCGAATAAGTCCCTGCAGTAAAACTTATGGCCAACTCAACTTAGTTTAGTTTAGCCACTTTTTGGACTTAAGTCAAAAAATAGCCTACGTTTTGCACAGCTTATTCTTGACTAAGTCAAGAAAATTGACTTAACTAAGTTAAGTTGAGTTGGAGAAACCAGCCTTTAGAGACAGTCTGACAAAGCGCTAGTTCCGAACTACATATCTCAGAATTTCAGAAAATATCAAATGTGTTTCAGAAAAGGGCAAATGTATTTCAGAAAAGCTCAAATGTATTTCAGAAAAGGCCAAATGTATTTCATAATATACTTATTTTCGAGGACATAGCTTTTATTATGAAACATTTATTAACTGGAACAGGAGAATTGATTTTCTTCAAAATTGCTACGTTTTCTGCACTTTGCACTAAAGAATTTAATACATATTCGCTTTCGCTAATTTCGATCGCTAAAAATCTCCAAAAGTAGGCGCGCCTAACAACATGCAACATCTAATAACATGCCCCCATACTGCCAGATTTGGCTGATTACACTTTGCTTATGTTACTTTTCATTGTTGCGTACTTTTAGGCACCACGGCTTTCAACTTAGAGAATTTTAGCGATGGATATTTATCGTACCGATTGTCGGAATTCCACTGCTGGTCTCTTGAAATCTTTATTAGTTTTCATTAAAAAAGATGATCAAATTGAGTGTAACATGAAGGCTTCAGTCAATTGCGAACACAAAATACCAATTTTGAACCACTGTGCAATGGCTTCCGAAAACACGTTTAGCGAGCCGCTTGCTCCAATTCAGACGACCGCTTGCAGCCACACCTACTGGTGAACAAGAGCTGCAGACTTAGTGAGCCCTTAAACCGGATAAGTCGGAGTGGCCCCACCGAAGCTCTCTCTCTTTCTGCCGTTAGGCAAGGCTCCACTCGGATCGGTTTCCGCATTTCGCACTTGGGTTGCTCAAGTTGCCTAGAGGATTTTGTAACGGCTTTCAACTTGATATGATTTATATGTTCACAGATTTTTCGAAAGCCTTCGACGATATCTCCTATAATATTTTAGTGACCAAATTAGAATGTATGGGAATCCACTCGGGCTTCTTAGAGTGGATCAGGTCCTACTTACACGTGAGAACTAGCACGGTGGTTATTGATGGTGTTTAGTCGAAGCCAGTTATTTCTCTTTCAGGGGTCCCACAGGGAAGCAGCTTGGGTCCAATATTCTTCATACTTTTTATTATCTATTTATTTATTTATTTATTTATTACAGTCATTTGACCTATATACATTTGAATTATGTATTGCAATATATAATTAAAGTAAAGTTAAATTTAATGCTTAAAATAAGTTAACCTGTTACACTTTTCCTTCTAAGCTATATATATTCTATTCTCGATGCTGTTGTAATGGACGGGATTCCAAGCAGTATCGTAAATATATCACGTACGAGATGCGGTCTAAGGTGACATCAGTTCTTGTCTTTCAAATGGTAGGGGTCTTTTGTTTGCTGATGACTTGAAAATTTATTCCGAAATTAGATGTACAAAAATTCGGCTGCTCTTTAATCGCAGCTTGACAGGCTTTATACTTGGTGTGTTGAAAATCGGCTTTTCCTTAACATCAAGAAATGCCATAAAGTATCATTTTCTAAATCAAAAGTACAATTACCAACCAACATCTTATTGTATTTCAAATACTTGCCTAGACTCGAAAAGTGAGACGAAAGATCTTGGTGTTCATTTCGACTCAAAACTCACACTTCTGAGTTCACCGATCCTTATACTATTAAGATGCTTTATACCGCGTTTGTGCGTTCCAAATTGGAATAAGTATGCTGCCTTTATTTGGAGACAAAGTCATATAGTTCATACTAATTCTTTAGAAAAGGTGCAAAAGGTATTTATACGCTTTGCTCTACGTTCATTAAATTTTGCTGAACCATTGCCATCTTAACATCTCCCGTTGTCGGCTAATTAGCCTACCAACTTTGCACAACAGTAGAACCTCTCAGGCTGCCTCATTCTTATTGGGAATCCTATCGGGAAAAATTGAGCGCCTGTCCCTACTTGAGAGAATCCAATTTTATGTTCCTAGCCGTAATTTGCGTCGATTTGATGCTTTTAGAGTTGGGTTAAGCAGAACGGCTTTTGGTGCAATAAACAATAAACAAAACTTTATCCGATTATAATTATTTATCAAGCTTTTTAGACGTAGACTTTACCAATTTGGTACAAGTCCTTGAGTAATCCTCTGATCCAAGTAGCTTCTGAGACTGCTTCACTCAAAAAGGTAGATACTGTTGTTTGTTTCTTCGAAGACCATGATACATTACAACCAAATACTTTGAAGACTTAACCACTAATTGACTTTCTATCAATTATATCCCCTTTCAAATCAGCATCTGCGTATCCAACTAATTTAGCGTTTTATATACCGCACGATTCTCTTTAGGGCTTGCCAGTGTTTCTCGGATGGGTTTTGTTGAAACCTACCCATATTTCCAACTACCCAAAAGCTCTATATCTTTTTCCAAAGAACCAGGATCTTCTCTAAAAATAAAATGCATATTATTCTCCGTTGGAATTTTCACTGGGTTGCCCTCCGAAATTTCGAATTTCTCCAAAACAGTTTCAGTATTTGCTTATTGAGGTAGTTGCAAACCATTTTTGAAGTTTTCAATTTTCATACCCAAGAAATATTTTAGTTGGACACAATCTGACATCTCAAAAGCTATTCGTCAATTCTTTTTTAAGGTTTTCTATTGCAGNTTTTTTTTTTTTTTTTTTTTTGTGTAAAGGTAATCGTCGTGCTTGGAACGCCCAACTAAAGCTAAAAACGAATGTTGATGCGTTCCCACGACAGTCGGGAGGACTGTCACTCCAGCAACACTCCCCAAAATCTCTTTGGGGAATTTGTATGCTGTTACACCAACAACAACATGAAAACTTGTTGAATTCTATATTAGGTATTGAAAGTTTTGATTTATATGATTTTGGTTAAAAGTTTGGTTAAAGCATGAACCAATTTTATCTTGAAAATCATTGTAAATATTAAAAACAAAACACCATTCATCCACTTTTGACCGCCACTGTACATACAAAGCAACTTAAATGTGAGCTTCTACTGTCAACATGTACTATGTATGTATTTTAATTTACAAAGTGTGATCTAAAGTCCACGTATCACACATTTATGGACCCCAATATGTATAATCAGCCAGCTAGAATCGATGTATGTATGTATGTATGTATAATTGAATTATGTGTTTAACTTATCAGATTTTTGTTCGATTAAGAATACATAGTCCATCCTTAGCGCTCGTTTCTATACTTTCTTTTGCAGTATAATACTTTTTTTTTTGGATTTCAAAATGTATACTGCTGTTTTTTCAAATACTGCCTTTATACGAAAAAATACTTTTTCTTTGCTACCAAAAATTTTTAATGCACAGAAGTATTTAGTATAAATTTATGAATCGTTAATACAAAACGATTTAAACTAACAGCAAATTGGTCGTGGAAACACCTTATAAAAATGCCTGTTACAATAGACCACGCAAAAAAAAATCCTGCAATGCGACTGGAATACAAATCAGATTTTAGTATTTTTCGATAATTCTTAGATTGGAGTTTTTGGCACACTAGCTTTATTACTCCAGATTTGGTTCGTTTTGGCAAAAGAACATTTTCATCGTTTAAAGTTAACATTTTGAAGTATTTAAAAAAAAAAGAAATCGTTAAGTTTCAAAAATTACAAAATTGCATGCTGCCATTTTTTGTTTAATTTGGTGGCACACTTTTGAAACTTGACAGATATGATTTATTTGGTGCCAACTTTCATTGCCTCTGATCTAAACACTCTATCTGAAATCTTCCCAAAGTTATTAAAAAAAAAAATCTGGTTTTTTCGAGTGACAATGAAAAAATTAGTAATTTCGGTACTTTTTCGCGTAGATAACCATTTTAAGGCTAAAACTGTGTAAATACTTGGTTTATTTTTTATTGAACTTATTTCTGGAACTCCATTGATTGAAATAAATGTAAGAAGAATGCTTTATCGTTTCTTTTCTGGCGGGAGAAGGGAGTGTCACTAAAAAAACAACTCGTGAGATATATATCCCTGCAGGGAAAGCAGAGAAAGTGAACTAGAATTCTACCAGTTTGTGTTTCAGCCCAACTAGTTCACGTTCTATCCTTTTTCAATGTTAGCGACTGGTATTTTTAACATTGCGATGTCCTACGAGTGGTAAAATTTAAAAAAAAAAAAAATATTTTTTTTTAATCTATTTTTTTATGGCACAAGTATTTTTTCCCATATATTTGTTTCTTTTTTTTTGTAATGCAACTAGATTTTTAAGTTTGTTATTTATATTTAAATTGAAATAATTATTTCTACTTACTTGATCTAACTTTAAAAATGTTAACCACCTCCGAGCGGCCTCGAACCTGCGATCCCAGAACCAGAACCAGTAGTCTTCACGTGACGCCACAGCCGACATTTGTAAGAAAAGCAATTAATTGCGTTTTATTTTAGGCTTTGGCAATTTCATTTCATTTCATTTCATTTCATTTGTCAGATGTCGCTGAACGCTTAAGTTCTTCGAAAATGTCGACCTGGTAGGCACATACTAGTTTACGAACTAGTATTTTTTCTAACTGGTTTGGGTTTTCACTGCAGGGTATGTTTCATATGTGTCTATACTTTCATATGAAGAAAATTGGGAAAGACTTTGACCAGTTTTGACAATTTTTCTTTCGTTTGTTTAAAAGTTTTTTTTTTTATTAAATTCCAGTTAAATACACTTACAGCCGGGTTCAGCAGTAATTTAAACGGAAAATAATTTCTTATTTTCCGTTAATTTACATATAAAATTAAAATAATTTTTCACTTAAATTGCTTTCGAGAAATTGGGTGTTAGCACCATATAAATTCGCATTTCAAACTCTGTAGATAAATAAAAAAAAATTACAACAACAAACTTTGTATGCAGAAAGTTCCAAATATGCAGATATGTTAATTTTGATGAGCTTCTTTGACCTAATTGGTGATTAGTGCAAGTAAAACAAACGTTTTTTCTTCACTGTTTTGCTCTACGTTTCGCTAAAACTGCTTAGCATCCTCAGGGGCCAATCATTATTTTAAATTAACCATGAAAAGAAGATACAACAAACAAACAATTAGAAACAAAAAAAGGTGACATTGAACATGCATGTAGCTAATAAAAATCACAATATTTGAATTTATCACACAATAAATATTTATATACTCTTTCTTTAACATACAGTCAGCGTCGAAAATATGAGACATCAGGGCCCAGCAAACTTTTGGAGTCATAAATGAGTCTTTAAGGAGTCCTATTTCGGAGCCTTTACGAGCATAATGAGCTCATTTAAAAGTCCGATATGAGAGTGTTAAAATTCATACATCAAATGAGCCTCAATATGAGTCATATTGGGCTCTTATTGGCCTCACATACGGCTCATTTTGGACTCTTTTAAACCAATTTTTGGCCTCATATATGAATTATATCAGACTCTTTTTGAGGCTCTTATCGGCCTCATAAATTACTACATTCCGGCTCTTATTTAAGGTTGTTCTTTGAGTCTTATTGAACGCACTATATTTGTAAAGGCATTCAGCAATTTTTTTTTTTAAATAACATACATATTTACGTGCATATACACCTTCCAACATTCATTTAATATCAGCAGCTGCAGCTAAATTTTGTAAATTTTTTGTTTTCTAATTATTTTTAATCTCTGTATAAACAAGTTTAGATATAAATTTCAAATCTTTATTGTTTTTATATAGGTGCAAGGTGCTGGCTCATAACTTGGATCATATATGAATCCTAAAAGATTCATATAAGAGTAAAACATTTTTTATTTTTGAAACTCATACTTCTTATCTACCTAGGACTCCTTTCGGACTCATTTATTCTGAACACTCAGAATATGTTTGGCGGGGTAAGCATATCTTGACGCCGACTGTATATATGTACGAATATTTGTTAGCATTTAATATTTATTTGTTAACATTTGAACACATAAACACAACGAGTTTTAGTCCAGTAAATTGAATTAATGCATATGTGGATGTTTATTATTTTCTTCCATACAAAACAAATTTTCGAACATAGTAACTTCGTATAGAGCAAATGCATGCCACGCATTTTTGCATATAAAGACTCAAAAATCACCGCGAAATATGGTGACTTATATACATATCGTCGTTAAAAGTACAAAACCGCGTATCGTCATTCTGCAAAACCGCGTAACTGACATTTGCTGCCAAAAATTGGATTTGGTCACACATGCTCTTGGCTCAATCCTTATCCATTCGTCCTGAAATATACTAGCCAGAAATGCGATTGCTTTATAAAAAAGCGAATCATTTTGAAATATGAGTGTTTTCACTCTCTAGAAAATAATTGATGCAACGTCACATACGCGGTTATGCATTTTGTTGATACGCGGGTTTGGATTTTGTTGATACGCGGTTTTGTACCTTAAACGACGATGTATGTATATATACTGTGCTAATCCCACGTCTCTATTTTCTACTAAATGTGTCTTAACATCTGTCAAATTTCTGTTTTAACTTTGTTCCTTTTCCTAATGTGGGCAACTTGCTGTCTCAACATATCACTTTCAAAATAGCATCAAGCCAATCAGTTCGATCTGTTTCTAATGTAGATCAAGGACGTGAACCGGATGAAAAATTTGGTCGGTTCGGTTCAGTGGTTCGAACCGTTTTTGCACTTTTGTATTGGTTCATCAAAGCGGGTTTTTTGGTCTTTGCACCGGGGTTTCGGTTCGGTTCAACGGTTCGAAAAACAAAAACATAACGCGCAAGTTTAAGTGTCCAGTGTAAAGTGCAACAACGCGCAATGTTAAGGTTCAAGTGTCTGTCAAACGAGATGGGTTACCTTTACATTTGATATTGTCACATTGTAAACAAACATGTTAGGTATTACCATGAAAATAGTGGGTACATTTATCTATTGAAAATTGGTTGAAACGAACCTTTAAACCTTTATAAAAAAAAATACCAAACGGTTTCTTAATTTTATGTAACTATAATTTTAAAGAATGTGACTGGTGGGATACTGAAAATAAATTTATTTTACCCTTGTACACTCAAGGATGAATTTTAGCCAATACTCTTAATTTTCACGAACGATATTTTTGTGTTGTAAAATATGAATTATACGCTTTCTTTTTCAATAAAAATTAGGTTTATATAATCTTCATAGAAACATTAACAAATATTTAAAGTTGTGACTGGTGGGGGGACTTCTCCTTGTGACTGGTGTAAAGTAATTAAGCATGAAATAAAAGTTTCCATAGACAAAAATTGCAACTTCTTTTTATTTATTTTTTAATATTTTTCACCAGATTAATGAAATGTAGTAACTTAAAAAGAGTAGTAGTCCGAATTAGAGATAATTAGGGCATATTTCAATTTATGTCGTTCTCCTCTTTTTACATGGAATGTCCCAAAACCAATGTTTTATATAAATTTAGATATCTTTCAAAAATTTTATTAAAAAAAATCGTTTGTTTATTAACATTTTAGTTCTCGGTCTTGGTTGTTGACAATTATGTGGAAATGCTCATATCTTATTTGAAAATGTGTCCAAATTTATGCAGAGGCATAGAAGCAGTGTCGCTCAAAATTATACACACGAGTTTATTGTGTGTGTGTATGTATGTACAAAAACGAATCGGTTTAGATGTATCAATTTGGATACATTTTATGTATTTACTTATGTACATATGTACGTACTTTAACTTATCATATATCTATACACACATACATAAGTATACATGCTACATACGTACGTTTGTGTTGTATCAACTCAAATACATATTTATTTTATTTCTATTCGTAGATATTTCTGCTGCTATTAATGTTGTTGTATCTAGCCTCCTATGCGCTGGTGTCACGTTTTCGTCGAAAAGATCGTGACGATCTCTTCTCCACCGATGAAGATGAAGTGCTCGTCTATCGCATAAGGTATGTATGTATGCTGTATGTATTTATAATATGGAGTGAAATTAACAAAAAACATATAAATCCAAGTTTCAAACTTTACGCAATATCTATAATATAGTTGAATACTTTCGAAAAAATGTCAAGCTTTTTAATAAAGTCTTGTTGACGGTGTTCTACATTTTGTTTCATAAAAAGTACATTCGACTACTTATTTCAACCTGCAAGACGCCATCTGTGCATGCATTTTTGCGATCGAATTTACTCATTTTATTCGGCAACTAGTTATGGTTAAACATTTTCTGAACTGATTGATATAAAATATTAACCCAAAGAACAATGAATTTGAGGAGCTAACAAAACGAATGTTCCTCTCCTTTGCGAAGTTCACGCCAGTTTCTTACATCAGGTGTAGACAGATTCCTTCCTTCCCTGTTTCGTTGTTCATCCAAGGGAGCCGATTCATCCATACGCTCGAAACTTCTCGAGTTAGCAGAATCGCTGCCCTTAACTATGTCCCACGATATTATAAATCTTATACAATTCGTCGGACACGTAAATAGCGTTCATAGATCTTCCTCAAGATAGCCCCCAAAAGCTTTCTCATAATATATGGACATGATGAGAGATTTATAGAGAGGGTGAGTTTGTGTCAACAGACCGCTCTGCTTTTTTCAACTGTTAACCTAGCCTGCAGCAGCATCTGTTATTCTTTAAGAATATTATTCTTCGCTGTGTTCAAATACCCGCAGACTATTTGCGTGTTGCTGGGAATTTCGTCGTCGTTCACCGCGTGGTCTTTGGCCTCCTCTAATTTTTCTGTGATTCAGATTAGAGATGGGCACGGGATATTGGGACCCGCGGGACACATGGCACTGATTTCAAAATGACCGGGGTGGACGGTATGATAGGTTTCGGGACCCATAGGATCCGCGATACAATTCTGAAAAACGTCGGGATGGGCGGGTTTGATAATTAAAAATTGAATTTCGGGATGGGCAGCTCTATCCAATATCTATATTGAAAAAGTTCCATCTCTTCTTGTTTAAAATGGTGCGGAGAGGCCTCAACGTCACTCTAAATAAGTACATACATACATGTGCATGTGTCTTAAGTTCCCATCCCTCTCGTGTTGTTAGGAGTGGCTTTGAAGCACTGCTGAGCACTGCCTTGCCCGCGGGCAAAGCTCTTTTAAGCTTCCTATACATTTTGTATAGGCGCGTGAACAGCGAAAGCTCTCTCTGCTCATTGCTGTTTTGAAGTAAACGAAATGGTTGTATGTCGATTTGTTTGGCCCTTATTATGAGCTGCATTCGATTTTCGATCTTCGCTGGCTATCGAAGATCGAAAGTGAAACTCGTATTATGAGCTATGCAAGCGTGTCGAAATTTTCGTTGAGTATCGAATTTTCTGTCGAACAGAATTTTGCTTTCGATGGTGTAGCGAAGTGTTAGAAAATTGTGAAAAATTTATGATTTTGTATATGTTTTCTTACATTTTGGCGGCTAGACACTAATTTTAAACAATTTTTATTAATTTCATGCAGTTCTAACATCGTGAATACTAAACACAAGCTCGAAAGGCTGGTTTTACTTGTGAAAGAAAATCCCAATACTCTGTTGGCACGATCTCTGAGAACAAAATCGTAGCGCTGTTGATAGTTTTAAAATATTTTAAATAGATTTGGCTCACAAACGCCTCTTTAGATGGTCGGAACTTTTTAATGAATCTGTAGACAAATTTCTTAAATATATTTTATATCAAAATATATTCGAAAGACTAATAAACTTAAACTCTCTTAAACATTTGCTACTCCTGGCCAGTTTACTAAGCTCTCATCCTCTGACGAATCGTTGAACCAGAACTCGTTGTACTCATTTTACCACGTTTTTATAAACTTGCTTTCTTTTTTACTTCATTTTAATTAGAACAAATTTACATAAATATGTATAAGCACACTATTTAGTTTGCTCGATTTGTAAACAAAGCTTCTCAGCGGTGAAAAATATACTATTGTGAACAACCTAAACGAGCGAAATTCACAATAGCGCTATTCTTCATCGAATGAGCGCCATAATACCAAATGAAAATTCGTTCGCTCAGCACTTTCGACCACAGTCGAAAATCGAATGCAACTCATAATAGGGGCCTTTGTCTAGGATTTGACGCACTACGAAAATCCGGTCAATCGCCAGCTAAGCGCATCTTCTTCCTTCTCCTCAAAATACGTCTCCTCTCTCTTGCTGTCTGGGAACGCTCAATAATCGCTCGCGTAGCAATTGGCTGCAGAGTGGCTTTGTGTGCTGCATATTTCACTGCAGAGACTACACTCTTCGTTTTACCAGATGCGGCTACAACAACCCCGTCCAGATTGGCTGATATCTCAGTCGTTGTCGTCGAGTTACACTAACGGCAGCCCTAAGAAGCGTGCAGCCTCTATGGCGTCGGTCCATAGGGACGACGCCGCTAGGATTGTGGGGTTTTCCGGGCATACGAAGAGATGTTTCGAGTCGTGAGGGGTCTCTCCGCATGCCGGACATTCGTTCAGCACATCCGCATTTAACCTACTCAGGTAGGAATTTAGCATGCTGCAGTAGCCAGACCGAAGTTGGGCTATTGTTGTCCTGGTCTCCCAAGGCAGATGGAGCTCCGTCGCGTCATGTCCGGTGTTTGTGTGCCTAGAACGGCATTCACAGGTCTTGAGTCTACATAACTCGAGTCTGCGTCCCTGTGAATGCCGTTCAGGGCCTGTCTGTGAGCTGACGGGTTCAGAGGATGCGTAATGAACCTCTGGACTTCGTCCGTCAGTTCATATAGATGCCTCCTGACGTGCCTCGGCGAGGGCTCCTCTGCAAGCAGCTGTCTATTTGGGTGGCCACATCTGTGGCTCCCAGCAAGAAACTGCTTGCAGAGCATCGTGCTGTGCTCCCTAATTGGGAGCATTTTCGCCTCATCGTGGAGGTGGTGTTCTGGTGACATCAGGAGGCATCCGGTCGCTGTCCTAAGTGCTGTATTTTGTACCGTCTGTAGCTTCGTCCTCTGCGTCCAACTAGTCCCCGGCGACCACACTGGTGCTGCGTAGTTTAAAACCGGCCGGCCTATTGCCTTGTATGTTGCCAGCAACGTTTCTTTGTCTTTGCCCCAAGTACTGCCGGCTAGCGACTTGAGGACCTTGTTGCGGCTCTGTACTTTATTGACAATAGCGGTTGCGTGCGCAGAGAAGGAGAGCAGGCTGTCGAATGTTACTCCGAGTATTTTAGGATTATTCACCGTCGGAATTGGTGTGTCATCGACGTGAATTCCTAGCGGTAGCCTGACCTCCTTCGTCCAGGTTGTGAACAAGGTCGCAGAGGATTTCGTAGGGGAGAGGGCTAGACACTTCGCAGTGAAGAAGCGAGACAGTTCGGAGAGATAGCCGTTTACTTTC
>NW_016164507.1:0-11565 GCF_001687245.7 Rhagoletis zephyria | reverse complement strand
AGTTACAGAAACGAGCTACAGATTCTGGGCAGCTGCATTAAAGGCCATACCAGATGAAACTAGGTGGCTTTGCGTGATATTTATAACTTTGCCAGCAAAGCGCAAAAGCAAAAGGTATGCCACAATGGTGTCCAAGGAAAAAATTTTGTACTGCTTCTTTACTCGTGAAAATTGCAGAGGATTTAATATATGTACATATTTAGTTTTAAAAGTTTTATGTTTCTGCATGAAAACTCGAGTTTGAATAAAAATTAACCCAGCTGATGGTCAACGCGCGCAAAAAGATGAGAGTTGGCCATATTTTCGCAGCTGAAACGATCTATGTGGCATGCCTCGTACATTTTCATACATTTCATCTTATCTGTCAAAGTGATGGTCCCGTCATGGCCCCGTCAGAATGAGAACTTTCATACGTGACGCTCAATGATGAAACTGACAGTTAAGTAGACTGTGTGTGTTTGCATAGAGAGCGTCAGATTGGCAACCCTTACGTCGACGGACCCAACAAACGTTGGCCAATACTCAACTTTTGACGCACGTAAGTCCGTCACTGCTGACAGTTGTATAACCTCGCGTTTACACAAGTCAAGACAAACGAGAATAAGCATTAATTGTCATATTGTTTGAGTAAAGTAGGCATCCAGATAATAAATTGTCTTCCAAAAGCCAGAGAAAGTGACGAAGACATCGAGAGAAGTGTGAATAGATTACTGAACAAAGTGTGAATGTTTTGCTATTGTATCTGAAAAATTTACTAGTGTAAACCCCAAGTACGCGGTCATAAGGAACAGCTAATTTTTGTTTGCAGGGGCAAAACCTTCATTGTGGCGTATCTCTACTGCACGTACGTCACTTCCTTCGCATACTTTTCCGTTATTGGCGTACAAGTACCCATTCTGACGGGCCTATGAAGCAAGCGTTTTATCTGCATGGCCTTAAACCTTGCACACCGCCATTTTTTCGTATTTTCATCGAATTTATAGTTGCGTTCCAGATGCTCACGATATTCACGATTTGCAGGTTTTTTTTTGCAGGAAAGCGTTCCAGGTGCCAAAAAACCTGCAAGTCAAACCACTTTTGTGAGAGTAACTTGCTCTCTCTCTCAGTCAGAAGTTGCAGGTTTTAGTCCGAAGTTTTTCTTCAAGTTCATTTTCTGCAAGTTCATGAAAAGTATCAAACGATAGGCAGGGTTGCATTTGTAAGCAAAAACAGATAGCAAAGAACATTAAGCGCCACGGAGACAATCAAATAAATACGTCAAGCATTGCATATGTGTGAGATTGGCTCGTGTCTTGCCCGCAAACGTTCAAATAAACGCGTTAATTCAACAAACAATTTCTTTTTCTTGTCCGCGCACTTGCACACCACGACGATCAGAAGGCAAGTGCGCTTCTTTTTTGTCAAGCAAACGCGAGACGGCTGATAAAGATATTTGATCGTCTCCATGGCGCTTAACATAAAAAAAATGGAAGTAGTTACAGGAAAAGTGGCTTTTCGCGTTCCAGGTGATTTTTATTTTTTCTCTCTTGCTCCTCTCTTTCAAGAGAGTAATTTTATTATTTGACAGTTTTACAGGTTTATATACGAAGTTATCTGGAACGCAACTTATGTTTTTACCAGGCTGGTCCCAAGACCCACGCACCACCCAACGCTGAAAGGATTTTAATATAGTAATCGTTTATGTAGCGGGCCACGTGCTCCAAGACAGACACGCCCTTGCATCCTGTGATTAACCCAGGTCCCTGCTTAAAATAGTAAGCGTAGATACATACATACATAGTATGTATGTACACATCGTCAACGGAAATGCAAAAAGTCGTGAATAATATTATTTTTTTGTTTTATAAATCGATGTGGGGAGTTATAATTCGATCAAATCAAAAAGTGAATTTTGAATTTTTTTAGGAGTCACGGCATTTTGCATTTCAAACAATGTACAAACGTTTATGCAAGCATATCTAGAATCTAGATCAATGACCTTTTTGATGCACGAACGCACTAATTGCAGTCACAAACACATAGTTTTTCAATCTACAACATCCGTTTGTCGTTTTGATTTCAGTTCCTGGTTGTGCACATTTTCGATGGCGATCGCCGTGGGCGCAGCACTTCTGTTGCCGATTTCAATAGCCAGCAATGAAATTTTGTTGCTGTACCCCAACAGCTACTACGTGAAATGGTTGAATAGCTCTCTTATACAAGGTAAATTCTTAACTGATTCGTAAGCGGAGACATAATCGCTATATGCAATATGTTTTTTTTGTTTTTCAAAGGTCTTTGGAATCACGTGTTTCTATTCTCCAATCTCTCGCTGTTTGTATTTCTGCCTTTCGCGTACTTATTCACCGAGTCCACAGGGTTTGTGGGACATAAGAAGGGCATAATTGCACGCGTCTATGAAACATTTACAGTATTCAGTCTTTTAGCAACGGTTGTCTTGGGCATAACCTATGTACTGTCCGCCGTCATGGATCCGGAAAGAATTGGATTTTTGTCACTGCTAAGTACGTACTGTAGTGATGTACTTCACTTATTTACTTTTATTGCCCAACAGCAGTTGCAAAAACATGGATATCCAGTGTAGCGGAAAATACACCGGAAATCTATTTCCGTAGTGAATTGCATTTGTATTATTTGTGTTCTGTTAATCAATTGTTTCAGTTCAGTTTCAATAATATTCACTGCTGCTTGTTGCATTTTTATTTCCAGATTTGGGCAGTGTACATCTACCATTTCTATACTCCTGCGTTTCATTTCTGGGTGTGCTTCTACTTCTCGGTGAGTAAAAAATAGTACATTGATTTACATACATTTGCATGTCGGTATACATATGTAAATACAAAATTTCGAGTTCTAATGATTAAACATTACACAATATGGGAATCAATTTAAAGTGCTTGGGCTTATTTTTGTGTCCATATTTAGAATTCTGTTCTGAGTTTCTCTTGAAATGCAGCTATGTAGTCAATTTCTTTAGAATTATTCTTCTTTGCGAATTTAATGCTCGTCTCATAATTTTTTTCATCGCCCAATCGCAGATAGGCCGCTGCACGATATAACCAGGATCGTAAGTTCTTTTCGTCTAATTTGTTAATCACGTAGTCAGCATCGATTATTGCGCGTTTAGCATTGCGAAGCCTTTGACGATGTACATATATAAACGCGTTTATAATAAATTATTGTTCGCCTTTTTTATCTATGTATACTTACTTGAGATAAGAGAGCGCTCGGTTATTGTAAAGTATCGGGCTATCCTTTACGTGTTCTATGGCTTTTGTGTACATTTGTATGGCCTTTTCGTAGTTCTGCTTGCGGAAAGCTTCGTTGCCTAGACTGTGAAGGGTAAAGTCTTTGAATACATTCATCTTCTCGTATTATGCTTTGACTAACTAACCTGCGAAAGTTTTGAGCTATACGCTCGCGTTCCTGCCGCACCTTAGCGCGTTCGGCGGCGTCTTGCTCCATCTGCTGCATGAAGGTATATTTGTCCATTTGCTGGGGACCGCCCTGATCGTTAGGGTCTTTCTCATGGGCCGCCTTCCGATTGAGCACCGTGCGATCCTGACGCACGCTGACAATAAATTTATCCTCATTGATGTCAGACTTACTAACGGAAAAAAGTGAAAATGCGTGTTGGCGCTATAGTAGTTCACTATGACTATGAAGCATTATCTTTTGTCGTTACTTGCTGTAATTGACTTACGTATCTGGCTTTTTTGTACTTTCTGACTCCGATTTATTAGCGCTGGCCATATCCTCAAGTAGTTTCATTACCTGATTGACTTTTGACTCAAAGTCCAGGAAGTCTTCGTCCATATCCCCTTGAGACATAGCACTTTATAATCGTTTTTTAATAAAAGTAATATACGTTTCTGTTTTGCTGGTGTAGTTTGCGTTGTGAGGTATAGAAATATATTGTCCTTTATGTTCTCTTTCTTTATTGTTTTGTTCACTTTGACAAATTAGGTTTTTATGTACCCCCGTTTCCAAGGCAAAGGTTTCGATAGTAAATCAAGAAAGTTTTTTATTTATAGATTTACAGTGAGCAGGCAGACTGAATCACTTCTCAGTGAAAAATAGAAATGTTCAGTGATGGACATACATATTTACTTAAATACTTTTGTTTCAAGAAACTAAATACCCAATTTAGATATGCTAAATACTCAATACTAGCAAAATTACATTTGAACATTATTTTATACTTACGAACTAATTTGTATAAACTATTTAGAGAATCAGTCTTTGTTTTGGGTTCTAAGATACTTGGTTTTTTACTAAATTATTTTGTTAATTGAATCTATTTCATATATTTCCGTAGTTTGTACACCTCTTGGTTTCGTTCGTCTCTTTGGCGTAATGGGACAAGTGCTGGTGAAGCCGCATCTGCTTCGCGACGTCAATGAGGAATACCAAGTATACTACATGGAAATCGCCAGTGTGAAACGAAAATTAGCGAACATTGAACTGCTGAATGTCAGCATCAGTGGCAACGGTAGCAGCAGCTTGCGTTCCAGTTTTACGCGCAGCTACACAAATGGTGGTGCCGGCGGCTATTACAAACATACATCGTTGGAGCACCTGTATCAACGAAAACCGCTAGATAGCCACCAAAACGAGCATGAAAAGCTCAATCAAAGACTGAGAGAATTGGAGTCTGAAAGTCGAGAGCTGGAAAAGCTACGCAAGTCGTCAGCGTTTCAACGCAACTTTGTCTATCCACTGGCAATGCTATCGTTATTGTTCTTTACGGGAATAACAGTGCTGTTGGTGGTGCAAAATACACTGGAGTTGTTAATTGGAATCAAAGCATTACCTCTTAGCAAAAGAGTAAGTTGTTTTTGTTTTGTTTAGCTCGTCATCAGTTCAAATATAAATTGTTTTTTTTGTTTAGTTGCAGCAATTCACACTTGGCATCACGTCGCTGTCCAAGCTCGGTCCGTTTGGCGCTGGCTTAGAAGTGTGTCTAATATTTTATTTGGGTGCCACTTCGGTCGTTGGGTTCTACACGATGCCTTTTATGCGTCATGTGCGCCCACAAAAACGAAAAACTTCACTCGCCCAATTGATACTCAACTGTGCGTTGGTTTTAATTTTGAGTTCAGCTCTGCCGCTGCTCAGCAGAATTATTGGTGAGTTATAATCTAGACACGAGGCGGCATTGACTCAGATTAAAGGTGCTATGCATACTTGCTGCAAATTGTTCTCTTGCATTTTAGAACGCAATTGCTGCGACGCCGTACTGTTAAGTGACATTGGTGTATATCAAGTCTAATCCTAAATCTGTGATTGCACCTTTAATCCGGAGTATGGTTGTTGTCTGAATTAACTTTTAAAAGCCTTAATTATTGCCTTTCGATTCTTTTTTTTTGTGTAACTCAATTATTGAACATTTTCGTTGCAGGTATTACGAACTTTGATCTGTTGGGTGACTTTGGTGCCATAGAATGGCTCGGCAACTTTCAGATTGTTTTACTTTACAATTTGATCTTTGGCACCACGACGGCGCTTTGTTTGGTTAATAAATTTACAGCAGCTGTGCGTCAAGAGTTGTGTGCGCGGTTAGTAGAGAACTACGTGCTCTTCACCAATTACATGTCATTCATTAATTGATATTTATGTCATCGGCGCAATCAAACCTTTTCTAGTGACCGTACCACCCAAATGTCGATGAGTAAGCAACGCTTACTTTTGCATGGCATTATTACGGGTTTGGGCAGTGGTTTTGTTGCGTCGCAAATAACTAAGCTGGTAGGTTACTATTATGATAGCAATGCAGTTGAAGCAAATACTAACGGTGATGTAGAGAGTTGAAGTGGGTTAGAGCAAAGCTTGGCTGCGACCCTCACAATAGTCGGCGATACATTTTCCGTAAAGGAGCGGAAATATAAAAATTACCAATCCACGAATGCCATTGCGACATTAAATTTCGGCGCATTTCACTATAATAAGTATTTATTTATCAGAAGGATTCTCCCAAATTCTCTTAAACGATTTTATGTTTAGTCAAAAAAAAAAAAAAACGTTTTATCAAAAATTTAACTTATTGTATTTCGAATTTCGTTAGTTTTAATTTCTTTGGAATTAGTTAATTAAAATTTTTTAAAACTTTTTTGTATGTCTATAATGTAAACAAGTCTTTAAATAAATAAGTAGGTACACTAGTAAATACATACATACCTACATACATATGGCTGAGCTTTCCAATAATACGTATTTAGAAAAAACCTTTCGGTAATTCGAAATCCTTTCATAGTTTGGCAGTTTATTCCATTTATTGAAATTAAACTTGTACAACCGTTATTTTATTTTAATTCGAAACTTGAAACTCATTTAACAAAAGCAAAAAAATGTCAGTCTAATTATTCGTAAAGGCGAAACGAGCTAGTCAGAGCACTTCCTTTAAACATTTTAAAACTTTCATTTACTAACAAGTAACAACTGCATGCTCGGTCTTTGTATCGAAATATGTATCTACATGCGTTGCCATTAATCATCCAATGAACGCTAGAATAAGGTTAATTTATATTTATAGTATCGGCTACTATTATTAGGTACCAATTTTATAACATACGCACGCATATATGTACGTACATATTTTGTATATCTCAGGGACCGTAACGATTATATATGTAAACCTTTTGTGTGTGTTTTTTTTTAAACAAAATTTAAACTCAGAAAGTAACTTTTGAAGTTGATATTTTCCCGAGTCACAAAGATAAGCTATTTCAGTACGATTTTTTAATAGAAATTTGAGAAATAATCGTTATTTACGGTCTATGGTATTTCTAGTTGGGGCATAGTGCCATCAAAAATTGATTCCAAATTAGTGAATTTCAACGAACACACATATTAAAAATGGCCAACACGATTTTATTATATATGTACATTTGTATATTAAGATCATTCAGCGTTATTCTGATATAAATGATTTGCTCATGTAATTTTATGTGATATGAAAATACACTATTGTAATGTGTTAAATAAAAACTGCATGTTGAAAAGTAATCAAACTAAAGTGTATTAATTTTTCACCAACTTTAAAAGCACTTATATTCATCCATTCGCACTTGACAACTGATCGTCCACGCTTAGTTAATCCTATAATTCAAATATCAAAAGCTTATCGTTCCAAATTTCAATTAAACTTTAGTGACCTAAATAAAGAACTTGCAATTTAATTTTATTTACAGGCTGACTTCGATGTTCCTGTATGCATAGAAGTTTCTTCGTTTGGATGTCGCGTTATTTTGTTTTCTGGAAATTATAATTTCTTTAATCGATATACTGTGATTGTAATGCTAATGCATAGATAGAAAATAGTTAAAATATTAATCTTAAATAAATTCAATATAAGGAAAGTCTATGTTTCATTGTTTATTGCGCAAATGAATGGATTTTATTCGTTTTAAACTAAAAGAACGAAGTAACAAAACATTAAAATAGTGCTTGTTTGGTCATATGTAGTGCTAATGAGTGTACATATGTACGTATTTGAATTTGTACTCGTGGGTGTCTATAGCCGTATTTTCTATATCTCGGAACCATAACAACAACGTTTACTTATACTCAACAAAGCTATGCTATTTAGTATAACTGCATAAAAAAATTTGAAATAACAAAAAGCTGGAACCCTTGTTGGTTTAAACTTGGCATGGATTTTTTTCTGTTTCTTCATTTTCTTCGTACGTAGCGAGGGTGCCCATCAACGTTTTCTCATGCCCGCCTAAGCCTCTATCGTCACATCCTTCGCTCGCGTTTACAACTTCGTCAAAATCACGCATATCCAACTCATGGAGGGCTTGTTGCACCATAGCAGCTAGCTCTGGGGGCAAGTCTTTCAAATCATTATGTCGCTCCCTCGCGATTGCGCTGGTTATGCGCGGGTTGCTCGTACTGACGTTCACTCTTCTGCTGGAATTGCCACCCGAGTCCGTGGTAGTCGACGGTGACGTTTCGTATGCATGCATGGCAGCATTTGTGAATTCGCTGAGGCTGAATGTGCCTATAGCCCCTGCAAAGCCACCGTATTCTGAAGACATTATGCTGCGCCCAGATTCTGTTGATAATGAATCCACAGAGTCGTCTGAAATACCGACTCGCGAAGTTTTATTTGAGTCTTCTCGTTCCGTTGTCAAAGTTTCTGAATCGTTAATTTTAAGGACAACCGAACATTTCGTGTTGGTTGTGGTGGTTGTTGTCGCCTCCGTTTCGATGACGTTACTGGAATCAACAGATGAAGCACTGTAACCCTGAAGTAAGAATTGAGAGGGTGAATACTCGCTATTGCAAGAGGATGCAGTTCCACTCATGTCGCCAATGCCGGCTAGGCATTGTATGCGTTGGTCCAGCTCGGCAATTTTAGCTGCAAGAATTCTGCAACAAAAATGTATACATGTATATTATACAAACATCCTACACATGATAATGGTGGCAGAAGAAATAAAAGGATAGGATTAGAGTGAACATAAGTATTAACTATAAACACCGCCTAAACAATATGTTCACATCGTTTCTATAACAAAAACTTACTTGTTAGTTTTCTTTTGATGATTAAGAGCGATATGCTTGTCGTTTAAATTATCTAGCAGCGCCAAACAGAGTGATTTCAAGTCTTGAATAGTCTCTGTTTTTGTAGGTAAGTCCACGCCACTATCAAGCATTGTTTTGACTGCAATTATACATTAACATTAATATTATTTAAAGTTTTTACTGTTAAAATATTTTGCAGTGAACGGAAGAATACATATCGCTAATTTACGGAAATGTTGTCATAAATAAAAAAAAAAAGAATTTTTCAGCGGGCACACTTAAGGTTTTTTATATGCTACCAAAATGCATCGCTATTGCCTTTTACGTGGAAACTACAAAATATTTTACGCAAAATTGTTAGAAATTTGCCAAACAAATTTCTTTATTTGGGTTATAAAAGTATGAATGAGGGATATTTAACACAAGTTTAATATAAGGTCCTGGTACATAATATGTACTATATGTAAGTAAAAAAATTGTATAAACGAAAAAGGTAGCTAAAAGAGTGAAACACAACATCAATGGTGTATTATGCACCTCTTTACCTTGTTTATGGGACAAAATACTTTCATCATTTGCATGGGAACCTAGTTTAATAATACCCTTTTTACGCTTCGTTTCCAACATAGTCTTTGAAGCATGAAATAAGTTAAATTAAGTTACATATTAGTTTATACAAACGACTAAGACCAAATAAAGCAGACCAAATCAGCGTTTTTTATGTTAGTATTTTATACCTTGTATTTGTTAAGAGATTGCTTTGTTATATCCAATTCGCACTCAACATTTTTTGACCGTTCGTGTAGGTACTTATTTTCTAACAATACGCCATCAATATCGATTAGCTATAAAAATTAGAAAAGGTATTATTGCGTGATATAGCTTTAATGTAAATTTCACAAAAAACATATTCTGCCAGTGTCATAATCCAAAAACCAAAAACTGCAGAAAAACGGCTTTAAGGGTTTGAATTTACATACATACATGTGTATATGCACGCTCATAGTAGAAATCAATACATATTTTGTTCTAATGAGGTACTGGTAATCGGTACATCTATGGAATTTTTACACAACATAGAACATCTCTGTATACCTAACTAAATTTTTTTTTTTTGGATTATGACACAGAAAATGTGCGATATGTACCTTAGGATGTGATTCGTTGGCTTTTAGTGCATTTAGCAGTTCATGATTCAGCCTATGCGCCTTGCATTTGTAAGCATCACGTTCTGATATAATATCCTCTTTTTCGTCTATTAAAGTTTTTAGATCAAAGGCAAGCTGTACATTCTAACAAGAGGAACCTATCTGGATAAACTTTTTTTTACTTGTATTTGGTAATACACTATTTACCTTCTTTTTCAGGTTCTCCAAATGACAAATAAAATTCGAACGCTCCCCCTTCCATTGCACAGCTTCCGAATTGCTTGATTCAGCAATCAATTCATTTTGCAATCTTTCCGATTTTCCTTCCTTTGTAGCAGACCTTAGGAGTTCGATATCGCCCTGCAGCTCGTTTAACTTTTGCTTCAGAGATTCTACTTCCGTGGTGAGCTTTATATTTCTCTCTCGCGTTTCGTGCAGTATTGATGCTACACTAGTTTTATTGCCCTCCATTCCAACCCAACTGCTGTATTCATTGTTACGTGTTATAGCTGAATAACGTAGTTGCAAGGTCTCCGCCATTAATTTGAATTGATCACGCTCGGTTCGAAATTGTTCCAGCTCCTTGCGTAAAATACGTAGTGCTTCCACTTTACTCACCAATTTCCTATGTAAAGCGGAAGTCTGCAAATAAACTTAATTATCAAGTCTTAACTACTGTTCACTGATTTGTGTATAAATTCGAAAAAAGGACAAAATATCAAATTATCCATAAAGAAAGCGAATACCGATGACACAACCGCCGCTTTTCCCCCCAAGAACCCTAACAAATCAATTGATGAACTCACATTGAATTCTCCCATATGTTCCCGATAAAGCTCAAAGTCAACCGAATCCACATGGTTTTGCGATTGGAATTCATCGTTGGAAATCATTTTCTTGTCTCTAGCACTATTTATGAGATTTCGGGTAAAATTTTATAAACCGAACTAAAATCATTTACAAAAACGAAAACTTCGGTGACAGTAGTAGTGATGTAATATCGATACATCAATGTTTTTGAATTTATTTCAAACATCGATGTTTTTTTCGATGTTCGATGTTTTTCTCTATAACCATCGCATAGGTAAGTGAAAATCTACGAGCACAATTTGAATAGATAAATATAGCTAATTAAATACAAATTATTAATTCTTTAGGTTATTGGTGTTGGCACAACTTGAAATCTTTAAGTCGCAGGCTTCTTTGTGGGACTGTTTATGTGTGTGTTTTCAATGAAAATCTTTCATCTTATGTGTATGTATGTATATAAATGTGTTTTCGAAGGTAGTTTCCAATAATTCGAATTCTGTTTTACTGAAATCTTAATATGAATTATTAAGAAATTGACAAATTGAAATTTACAAGACTTTTAATAAATTTTCAGCAATATATGTAAATGGCTGTGTTTATAATCACAATAATGCAAAATATCACTCTCTTTTAAATCAAAGTCCAAATTGAACAATTTTAGCTTGTATGGTTGTGAAATTAAAGACACTGATGGTTTGCATATCTGCGTTAATGAATTCAGCCACCACTTAAAAGCCGCCATTTAAAAAGGTCGATGCATCGATCCATCGATGTTGCTCCCCAAAAACATCCAGCACTAGCGGAAGTATATGAAACGATACGAGTAAAATCAAATACATAATCGATAGGTCTCGTTCGATTCCAAGTAATTTTGATATCGATACTTTTAATCCAAGAACTGAATATGGTAGATCCCTGCAAAAATCGCGACTACTCCATGCATGCGTGTAAAGAGTATCACCTAAGGACCAAGGAGTACTCCAAAATTAACCACAATTCATATAAAAAATATGACCGCATTAACATTGTGATGTCCTAGGGCAGGACCATATCGATGGCTGAGTGGAAGATCGACCTA
>NW_016164506.1:12914-31249 GCF_001687245.7 Rhagoletis zephyria | reverse complement strand
TTTAAATAAAATATACAAAGTTAAAATAAATTTTAGCTCATCGCTTACTTACGCGCCGCAGCGAACGCAATGCCATGCAAAAGTTCATAGAAGTGTCATGTCGGTCGATTTCTACTTATTTATTTATTTATTTAATTTTGTAGTGTATGGTGTGTATTGTGTAGTAACAAATTTATTTATTTTCATTTTAAAATTGTTTTCATTCGCTACAATAAAGCTTAAGTATACGCTTTGCTGGCCAGACATTTGTGAAAAACTCGCTGTTTTCATTAGACCACCAGCCACAGTGTCATCACAACGCCCCCACGCGCTCGCCACCAACAGCTTGGCTACCTATCATCATCGCACTAATGCTTGCACTTTTTTACTCTACCCGATTTTGTTGAAGTGCTTCTTCGACTACTTATTTTATATCTAATTAGATGTGGCATTATTGGTTGGCCGCTCTCAATTCGGTAGCCGCTTATGCTTTCTCGTATGTAGATACATACGTACATATGTATTTCTGTGCCTAAGTGGGTACTTTGTACCATATTTAATTATGTGGTTGTGTACTTTGCTCGTACTATGTTGTATATATGTATGTATAATTGTTTGCACTTATTTATGTACATTTAGATATAGCGGTATTAGCTTGACATTTGGGCCACTTTCTGCGCTGAGGTTCAACAACTTTTCCTACGATTTGCCTTGTACCACAAAATAAACGAAAGTGCAACGAAAAGCAAAACAGCAAAGAAAAACATTACACAGGTACTTGGCGGGGTTGCAAGTGATAATGGTAAAACCGAACAGAAGCAGTAGGTGGTAGATAAGTATATAGTGCTTAGCATAACTATACGACACACACATTTTGATAAATTTTGACTATTTATTTTTTACTATGTAATTTCAATTATTTTTTGAAAAAAAAATTATTTAATTCTATCAAAAAAAAATACAAATCTAAGTTTCAAACTTTGTATGAAAATAAAAATAAAATCAATAAATTTTCATCAAGATTTCATACTTTTTATTCAGAATTTTTAGAAATGTTTTGTATATGCAGTTTCATAGCATTTCAGCCTTTCACTTTATCATACTAGAATATAATGGGCTAAAAAATGGCTTACCTAAAAATTTTCTAAAAATGTTGCCTATAAAATTAATAAAAGTGTGAAATTTAGATGATTTTTTTTTTTTAATGAGCCATACAACAGCAGCATCAAAAATTTTCCAAAAATTTTAATAAATATGATGAAGTTTGGTTTAAACTTTATTGATTTTTCTAAGCACAGCACCTAAATTGATTGGGCTAAAAAACTGAATACCCAGTAATTTTTTAAAAATTCCGATTAAAAAATGTGAAATTTTTATGAAACTTTTTTTATTTCTTCTAATTTTGTACAAAGTTTGAAATTTAGGTTTACATATATAATTTTTGTTATAGAAACGGCCATATTTTTGTAAAAAATAATTAAAAGTAAATAATAAAAAAATAAGTAGTCAAAACTGGCCAATATGTGGATGTCATATAGTTATTATAAGCACTATATATATTTATGAGAACATATGTTGGTACATATAATCATGAACTGTATGTATGGATATTTTAATCGATAAAATATTGAAATAACTTTTTTAAATGGTTTTTAAATTCTTTACACTTTCTTGGTTTAACTGGAAAGTTCAATTAGGGAAGTTATACATAGTGGGTTCCATATTTTCACTTAGTTGCAATATTAAGCGTCAAAAAGGGGAACTTAGAAACTACCTCGAATACTAGCGAATTATTCAAAAAAATTCTGTAACTACTTTTTCTTCACAATAAACCAAAACCATAGAATTTCTCTAAGAGCTCAGAGTGCAAAAGTTTCCTATAAGAAATTATGCGCATGTACTTCTCAAGTGCCACATAATAAAACTTCCTAAAGTAATAAGTTGACGGTACCGCAAAACATATCCAACTTGCTTGATGCATCCCCAAAAACTACTCCGGAGTTTGCTAAACGGTAAAAGCCAAAGTGCTACAAAGCGTCAGGGCTCTGTGGGACTTACAACCATGCCGAGGTGCTAACTGATTGCAACCATTGACCACAATGCTTAGCGAAACTGTCAGTGATAGGAGTGGAGAAAGGATGCCGCTAGCCTTACCTCAGGATGAGAAAACTCCTACTCCAAAGGTACCTCCTCGTTTGGAGCCATCTATATAAACATTTATGGCATTAGGCATGCCATTAGGTCTTCTTTTCCAATGCTGTCGTGTTGGTATTATAACAACTTATCAAAAATTAGTCAGGTTATATAATAGTCGATAATGTAGGTATGTAGTCGGCGTAGGGCTGGAATAGTTTTTCTCGATACATGGATCGGCTTCTTTACGTCTGCTTCGTATTCTTATTGTTTGGCCACCTGAGTAATTTTGGCCGAGTCAAATAAAGCGCGCCAGTGATTTCTATTTTCAGCCATTTTAATTTTATGGAAAATGTTTACTTCTTTGTAAAGCTCATACAGCTCCTTGTTCCCAATAAAAATTTGGGTTGGAGGTTAAGTGGAGACCAAATACATATTGCAATTTCCTACCTTGATTTTCAAGTGTATGTTCTTCAATTAGAGAACCAACCCCAACTCATTTTCAAACCAAAGGGCACCTTTTTGGTGTGCCAAATAATCTGAGTTCTCCACTTGAGAAAAGCTTGGATATCAATTTGAATTCAAACTTTATTCAAATTTTAATCAAACTTTGATAACAGTGTTTTGAGAAAAATGGTGTACATCCACTGAAGAATTAAGAATTTCTCAAAGATTGGTAAAAAGATTGCTTTGTGCATATTGGGTATATATGTGCATTAATGCACATATGTATATGTGAAGTAATTTATAATTTTTTTTAGAAATCTGCAAAATGCACATACATAAACATACATATGTAAATATGTACATATGTCCCTACTTTTACGTACACTTTGCAGTTTTCTTCAAAAAGAAATCTAGAAATTACTTCAATTCTCTTTGGTCGATTTCTTATAAGTGCCTTAACTTAAATTTCTTAGGAAGAAAAATATTTATAATTTTTCAAAAGTTATTTGTATAAACGAAAAAAATCAATTGGACATTTAAAGAAAAATGTTCAGCTTAATAATTTTTTTTAAACCATACAAACTTTCGTACAAATTAAAAAAAAAAATTAAGTATATTTATTGAAAACTATTTTAACAAAAATTTCTTTTTTCTTCTAAATTTCTGAAACTTATTTAGCCTTGGAAAAATCAGATTGCCTACTTTTACAAATACCGTGAGAAAAGAAATTTTGAAATTTTCGTTAAAAATGCTTTCAGTAAATATACTAAATTATTAGTTTTTTTTTGAATTTGTACGTTAATTTTTATGGTTTTCAAAAATTTTGATAAAGTTGAAATTTTTTCTTTACATGTCCAATTAACTTTTTTCCTTTATACGAGTAACTCTTGTATTTTTGAAATCTGAGATTAAGAAAAATTTCCTTTAATATTTTTGGAAAAGAAAATTTTAATAATGCAATTTTCTTCATTAATTTGTTTCTTTTTAAAAACTGCGACGATTTTTTTAGAAAGTGCTTTTATTTTGAAAACATATTTTTTATTTATTTGCACGGTATTTGACTTCTTTACAAAATATTACATACTTTAAAAATGTTTGATCGAATTTTGTAAATACTTATATATGAAAAATTGATTCGCGCAGCTTTTTACCTTCAAAAATTTTATAATTTTTACACTTAACGAAATCACCGTTTATTCCAAAAAATTTAATTTTGTCTTTCCACAGTGCAAAATATGTTTGATGGTACACAAGGTTAAAAAAGGGCATGGTTTTGCCTACGTATCCTTGTTTAGCTTCATAATATTTTCATTTTAAGTAACCATCTGATTTTCAGTTCAAAAATTTCGCCTGACAAACTTCGAAGGGCAGAGAACGTGCCTGTTTTGCCTTACAGGAGTGTGACATTTTTAGAAACGAACACAAAATTTTCTCACCTTTTGTCTTTATTTTAGAATCGAACACGAAAATAGAAAGGACCAATAAAAAAGCGAAATTTTTTATTAGAAAAGAAAACGCCATTAAATTCATAAAAAGAAACTAAAAATTTAAAAAGTTAAATGCCTTATAAATCGAAAATTTCTATGAAAAATCCAATTTATAAAGCCCTTCAAAGCTTTTAAAATATATTTAAATTTTTATGAATAAGGCCATCCGACTTTAAATTTTTTAGCAACTACTGCAATAACAGCTAACTCTCGAGTATCCAGTGGAAGTAGATGCAAGATCCTATTTTGGGCATCTGCTGGCCCTCCCAGTTATTACAATTACAAGCCCATATTAAGGTACAAAGCTTCCTTTCGATAGAAAGTTTTTTTTTTTTGCAATATCGCAGTTCTCTTTCTAGCCCTACTTTTGAAGTAGTTCCATGAAAGTTCTACAGAAAATAAAATTTTACTATGGTTCAATTGAGATGAAACTCGGTATTCCGAAACCGAAAAAATCGATATTTAACATCTAGATAGCAAATGTATCACCAGTTCTTGACGTAAAACATTATTCTCTTTATTCTCCTACTATGAAGTAAACACACAATGAATTCTAACTGCAGTAAAACAACCTTTGTTAACCAAACTTACAACTCTTAATTGCATATGGATTCTAAGAAAAGTCTTTAAGACGCTGCTGACACTTAACATTAATAAAATGATTGACATTATGCCATAATGAAGACTTATTAAATCCTTTTAGCAGCTACATAACCCATTGCAATGTATTTTAAATGGACGTAGGTAGTCTTCTACTGCTGCCATGTGCATAATTTGCAACCACTGCAGGTAACTGACTACCAGATCACCATGTCGAGGACGTCCACCGACATAGAGAGTAATGGGTTGAAGAAATGTCGTACATATGTGTTGAATACTGCTGTTGCTGCCACTGCTGCTGCGCGTGATGAAATTTCTTATGTCAAGGTATGCAGATGACAACCCAAAAACAAGGATGCAGAGGAGTGTAGAAACGAAAAAAAGGGTATGGAAGAAATGAAAGGGTGTTGCAGCAGCAAAGCGTGGGTGGGTGGTCATTGTGTATTAAGCGTGTGAGTGTGTTTTGTGTGCGTACACATCGTGCTTTTAGTGTTTGTCTACTTACATATTTTTGTATAAAATCAACACAAAAAGCAAACTGACGTGAGCATAGCAATTAATAGCTACAGGCGGAATAACTTTTTTAAGCTACCCTACACACTTTTATAAATGTAAATATTTTCATTATATTTTTTGAGTCAAATATACCAGAGCAATGCAATGTAATGTAAATGTGAATGTAAATGTAAACAAACAAACGAATCAACGAAAAAGCAACAACAACAATTATAATCAACACAATACAGATTGTTGCAAAAGTATAACAAAACGTTACAGTTAAATAGTAGATTTTTAACAACTCAAGCAAATATACACACATACTCTTATAAGAATATATTTAAACACACACCTATGTAGATACTTACGTAGTGTATATTTGTACGTACAAATATCTAAGCTTTAGCCAGTCAGCACGCCATTGCCTCTTTACCCAGTGCATCTGTATTGCAACACATCTCCTTCATACATTCCTTCATTGTTGCGTCGTGTTGCAATGTTGCACATCGTTAGTTTGTGTGCTCTGCTGTGCTGCAAGCATAACATAATCATCGTCAACATTAAATGAATAGAAAATTTCTATGAATATAAAAGGAAATTGTTAGCTAAGACTTTAATAATGTGTGTGAATGAGCTGATGCATTTATAAGTGTTTGCCTGTGCGCTTAGGTATGCAACTGCTGCATGTTACTGCTGCAATTATACCTAGAGCAGTACAAGAGTCACAGTACATAGGACAAACGAGTAGCATAGGAGCATACATACATATACAAAGAACGGTAAAAGTTAAGTATAAAATGTGCCGAAGAAAACGAATAATTATATGAAAATGAAGCAGGTGAAAAAGATTCAACCGAAGTGAATAATAAAAGGAAAGAAAATCATGTAGGCAATTGCTTAAGCTAACTTCCAAATCTTTTACGGGTGATGGTCTATGAGTTCATTCTCAAAATTTACAGGAAGGCATCGTTCCCAGAAAATCTGAATATTTTTCTAAAAAAAAAAAAATACTGGGCGCGGATCCCACTCGTGAGCTTTTCTATTACTCACCATAACTCAGCATATCATAAGTATTTTTCCGCATAATAATAAACAATTATCTTAATCTTAATCTCAATCTAAATCCCAATCCTAGTATTAATATTAATCAAAACCTTAATCCTAATCCTTACCTTAAACTTAATCTTAATCTTACAGTTAATCTTAAGGTTAGTCTCAATCTGAAACTTAATCCAAATCTTAATCTTAACCTTATTTTAATTAAATCTAAATCTAAATCCTAACTTTAATCCTAATCTTAATATTGACGTTAATCTTAATCTTATACTCTGTCTTGATCTTAATCTTCGTTTTAAACTCAATCTAATCTTAATCTTTAACTTAGTGTTTATATTAATCTTAATATCAATCTTAATCTAAATCTTAACATTAACATTTATCTTAATTTTGATTTTAATCCCAACCTTAATCTTAACCTCAATTATAATATTTATCTTAATATCAACCTTAATCTTAATCTTAATATTAATCTTAATCTTAACATTAGTTTTAATCGTAATCATAATATGAATCTTAATCTTAATGTTATTCCCAAAATTTATCTCTTTAAAGCAATGAGATCTAAAAATTAAACTAGATAAATAAAAAAATTAAATCAGAAAAAAATAATACTTAAAAATTAAATAAAACAAAAAAAAAATATTTTTATTTTTAAAGCGAAACCTAAAAGCTAAACAACAATTAAACTAAAAAGGACAAAAAATTAAATAAGATTCTAAAATTTAAACGAAGAAATATATATTTTTCTTTTTAAAACAATCAAATCTAAAAATTAAATTAACATAAGAAAAAAATGTAAAACAAAATAACAAAATAAATTTTAAAAGTAAGTTTCAACAAAAAAAATATTTTTTGAACAATTAAATCTAAAAGTTAAACTAAACCAATAAAAAATTATTTTAAAAATTAAACGAAATTAAAACAAAAATTTTAATTTTTAAACAATAACATCTAAAAACTAAAAGAAAATTAAATTAAGAAAGGAAAAATTTAATTTACAATAAGAAAAAAATGCATTAAACATACCTCTTAAATCTAAATGAAATTATAAAATATGAATATTTTTCTTTTTAAACAATAACACCTAAAAATAAAGGAAAATTTAATTGAAAAAGAGAAAACTTTAAAAGAAGGGAAAAAAGGAACAGTCCAGCGCCTTCGTCTTGGTCTGCAGGCTGTATCGGAGATACACCCGCTAAATTTAAACGTAGAATACGTGGTATGGTTAAGAGCATATCCAAGTCAAAAACGAAAGCACAAACTAAGAAAAAAATATCGATAACAAAAGCGATAATAAAATCGATAACAAAATCGATAAAAATATCGATAACAAAATCGTTAACTAAATCGATTACAAAATCGATAAAAAATCGATTACAAAATCTATCGAAAAATCGATTACAAAATCGATAACAAAATCGATTCCAAAGTCAATAACAAAATTGATAACAAAATCTATCAAAAAATCCATTACAAAATCGGTAATAAATTCGATAAAAAAATCGATAAAACTATCGATAACAAAAGCGATGGCAATATCGATAGCAAAATCGGTAAAAAAACCGATAAAAATACCGACAACAAAAGCGATAACAATATCTATAGAAAAATCGATAAAAATATTGATGACAAAAGCGACAAAAATATCGATAACAAAAGCGATAACAATATCGATAGCAAAATTGTTAAAACAATCAAGAAAAATATCGATAACAAAACCGATAAATAATCAATAATAAAATCAATAACAGAATCGATTACAAAATCGATAACAAAATCGATAAAAATATCGATCATTATATCGATAAGTTCCGAAAATATCGATAGCAAAATCAATAACAACATCGATACAAATTTCGATAACAAAATCGGTGAAAATATCGGTAACAAAACCGATAAAAATATCGATGGCAAAATCGATTAAAATATCGGCAACAAAATCTATAAAAATATCGATAACAAAATCGATAGCAAAATCGATAACAAAATCGATAAAAATATCGATAACAAAACCAAACAGATCCACATTAACTGAAACTTTCATATGTACGTATATATGCATTTACATATGTACATACGCTGCGATCAAAAGCCGCATTACATACGCATACATACTTTTTGTCTCCTTCCCACACTTCCAACATATGCACGTGTTTGCAAAATGATGACGAGGTGATTTTGTATGGAAAATCATTTATGCCCATATATTTGAATAAAATAAACATATATAGAAGATATCAACCAATACTTCCCATATACCAAACGAAAGGAAAACTCTTGAATTTTTGATTAAAGAAAACAAAAACAAAATCATTCGAGCGGTTTTCGAGCATTTTGGTAATGAAAAAAATTTGCAAATTTTTTCAACAATTTTTTGCCTTAAAATGCTCAATATTTGTTAAATTTATATAAAATTTGTACCCGATAATATTTCTACTGCTCCAAAGAACCTATATCCCGAAAATGAAAGTTATATATGCCAACAATAAGTTGCTAGAGCACTTTAAAGGCTCAAAATTGACCCCAAAATAAGGCAATGTTTACCGTTGTTTTTACGACAGAAACCGAATTGGTTATTTACAAAAATGAATCTGTCGACAGGTTTGGAATTTTATCTTTGAAACGCCACACTTTTCTTTGAAATCGCTTTATTAGTTCTCGTGCAATAAGCGTTTTTGTGAAGCTCTAAAAATTACAACTACAACATTTGAACATAGCCCCCATACCTTAAGGTAAGACGTATTCTACGTCAAAACGCGCTGCCCGAAGACTCGAACTCGTATCTCGCGAAAGCACGCCTGTGTCTTACCCGCTCGGCTATGGCAGCTGTTAAAGCGAAGCGAGCTAAATGAGATACCATTTGTTTTTCTCAAAACAGTTTTTCACCACGATTGATGAATGAGAGAGAGCTTTCTTCCTAAGACTTTTGTGCTAGAATAAGAAATGTCTTTCGAATTATCTTGCCATCAGTCTTTCATTTGTCTTACGAAAGATTTTCCACTATCTTAGCCAGATATTCTGTGTAAACCTTAACTTTAAACTTAATTTTAAGCAACATGGGAGTTTGGATTCACAGCGACCAGAACGCAAAGAACTTTCACTTAAAAAAAAAAAACGGTAGGCGGCCTAAATTAAAGCTTTAAAAAGTTACAGCATCATTTATTTTTGGTTATAAAAAGTAACAAAAATTATTTAAATACATATACTTACACTGACCTCACTCACCATTGAACTCGCCTACTTATACGGACTTATCCTCTCTAAACATTCATCGACCGCTCATTTTTCCTTAACAAATCGCCCACGGTTTTCCATTGACTGAACGAGGCACATCCTTTGCCGCGTATCGCCGTACGACGCACCTACCAGCAGACGCCATTGACGTGGTATACTCCGCTTTGCTCCTCTTCGACTATCCACTAAGATGGTAGCTACTATGGCTGATGCTACACGGCTGCTGCTACTATTGCCGTTGCAGTCGCTCGAGAATTACATTTTCATAACTAAAGCAGCAGACAAAAGCTGCATCAACATCAAACAACAAAAGAAAAAAATAAAACAGTCGAAAAAGAAAAAAATATTCAGTAGCGTAGAGAAAAGAAAATACTGTTGAGCAGAAACAAATAAGTTGAATGAAAAGAGGAACATTTTCGCAACAAAAGATTTGCTTAGCTTTCCAGGCAAGCGTAAAATACAAACAATTATCCTCGCCGAGTACTCGTACTTGTATGAAGGACAGGTTAGCCGGCTGGCTGACAGACTGACGATATAACGGTATGACTGGTTGACTTCTGCATGAATGGTTGGTGCATTCACTAATTAGTTAGACTACAGTTGTAAGATTGCGGGACTTGGCGAAGAAGGGTGATTCCGCGGGTGGTTAAATAGCTGGCTCATTGTTACATGCACTGCAAGTTTTTGGATATTACTTTTGCTCTTGAGTGGATTGCGCCTCTAAAAATTTCTTATAATTTCCCGACATAGAGTAAGACAGCGATGTAGAAGGGAAAGGTATTCATACGTAAATACTTGATATTTATACAGAGAAGTATAAAGTGAAGTAGAGAACATTTCTGCTGACAAAACCTTCAATGAAAAGTCGATGCATACTCCCGCCCGTTATCAGATATGCCGAGCTGAAAGCTCCTCCTATCTGTCATCAAAAGCCCTCTAGATGGATATCAGCTAAATCATTTCTGCAGCCAGCAAGTCTCGGTATGCAGCTCCTACCTACTCACCTCGCATAAAAAGGGAGCAGCCAAAGTATCGAAGCTGCAACAGGACCCTTCAGCTGCGCTTTGCTTTCGAGGTTCAAATAATAATCCGCCTATGAAATACTTTCATAGACATTTCATACCTCGTTGCCGGAGCTCAGATTACCTGGAAAATATACGTTGGGAAGCAATTTATTTGGATCTTTGTTGCTCATTGTCCAGTTTCCCATCTCGTCTCTCAGGTATTCCAAGCGAATAGGTCTGCTTAAGAGCATGCATCTGAACATTGAGAGTTTATGAGTGGCATGCTTACACGAACATATGGATTTCAGACCTTTTCATATATACTTACATATCAGTAATGTAGTTCTTGGTCGAATCATCCATTTAGCATTTTTTTAATCTAATCAGCGTCAGTTAGAGTTCTCAAAGTTATATAGGCTCTTTGTACACCAGAGCAACCACGACGAGACAATAGTGGTATTCACCAAATTGAATAAGTGGCCTGGCACTTTGGTAAAAGAGCAGATGAGCTCAAGCAACGATAGTTGACAACAGTCGTTACTTCAGCTGATCTACTGTTTTGCCAGACTGCCAGGCCACTTGCACTTTGGCAAAAGAGCAGATGAGCTCAAGCAACGATAATTGACAACAGTCGTTACTTCAGCTGATCTACTGTTTTGCCAGACTGCCAGGCCACTTGCTCACTTTGGTGAATACCGCTAATGGTTTGCGGAATTTTGCATTTGGGTAGAGCTTGTGAACCCAAGTAGATGCTGAGAGCCTATTCTTGATCGTCACGATCAAATCTAATTACTTATGCCCTACGTTTGACGAAAAATTGTTCCGCTGAGCGACAGAGCTGGAAAACTATCGATAGTGTTCCCTCTCGATAGTTTCGATAGTTTAAGTTTGGCACCATAGATAGTCTCGTTTCGTTTTCAATGGGTAAGTAAGTTTAGAGCTGCACTTGTATACGAACTTTTTTCGCTTTATTTACATATTGACATTCCAATGTATCTAAACGTAAAAGCCTTTGCACCAATAAATTTAAAATTGGAATGTCGGAGTAGTGGAAATATAGAAGAAAATATCGATAGTCAAAAAGAGCAGATAGTATCGATAGTAACAACCCAAAAACGACACTATCGATGGTATCGATAGTGGTAATAAAAGGCAATCGATAGTTTTCCAGCTATACTGAGTTGGCGAGGCTATTCTCTGACATAGGAAATTAAATCCGCTGTAGGAGCATCTATTAAGGCTAGGATGTAAAGGAACAAAAACTTCGTAGGCGCATTCTAGCGAAACACAATGCCAGCTAATCGGGCAGGAAGAGGATTTTATTTGGTGGCCACATTAGTTGAATCAAGGATTAGGATCCGATCTAGCGATGTCTATTCAAGTCAGTCATGTAGAAATCAGGAGAGCGAATGATTTTACCATTTTATACTTCTAAGTACTAAGTGCTTGGTGAAAAAAACTTTTGCGTCCAAAGAACCTTTCATTCCATACTTTGTTGTCACTTAAAAGCACAGTCTATGCCAAGATATTCGAGTTCAGTCTGACGATTTCAATTCCTGCGGAACTAAGTAAAGCCAGTGATTAGAGTCCAAAACTATATTTGCACCGTTAGGCAAGACAAACTGATAGACATCTGCGGTAAGCCAAAGCTGGTAGTCTATAGTAATAAGCAATATATACATACATTAGCCAAAAACTCGTACATCACTTCCTATTCATTAAAGTCGCGAGAGGTTTAAGTGCATAGCTCTTCCTACGCACTTTCTTCCGCCATTTGTTATTATAAAATTATGTTAAAAAAAAAATTAATTTCTTCTTTCCATTTCAAGCATTTCTACTGCCTACACCTTCATAGAGTACCTAAAATTTAGCTTGTGCCTACTATAAGTCTTTCCCTTCCATTTTCTTTTACACTTTTCAGCACTTTTGCCTCGACATTTCACTTCCAAATGGCTAGGCTCGCCATCATATTCTCCTACCCTTTTGCTGCAAACATATTGTCTAAGTCATATGCCCAACTAAGACGGCTTGTGGCCCTTGATGTCGGCAATGTCTGCTGCGCTTTGGCTTTCGTATGGCTTTCCGCGTTACTGTAGTAGGCAGAAGCTGCCTTTAGCCGCACTCATTGGCACGCTCACATTGCTGTATGTTCTGCTCTTTGTGTCCTTCTATACTTTGTACATATGTATAGCCTTCTGTTCTTTGTGTATCCTTCTGCTCTGTTTATTCTTGTATGTCATTCATTCTTTGACAAGTATTTTAAGGCCTGCTTAGCTAGTTACTTTTTATTTGTTTGTCGGTACTTGTCTTTCTTGTTCTTGCCTTTTATGTTCTTCAAATGAGGGTATACCCTACTGTTGCTGTAGTACTGTGGCTTTCATAATCGACACCGTTACCGCGCCGTCTGTTGTTCTGTGTTTTTTTTTTGAAGCTCCCTTCTTATACATTTGGGGTGAGGGGCAGGCTCTGAACATATTAGGATTGGCCTTAAAAAAGAAATTGTTAACAACAGCCCATAGTTGAAAGCTGAACCATCGCGCTTTAACCACATACCAGTCCAGAGACACACCTATTCAGATATAAACAAAAATCGTTGTGGTGCCAGGAGTATACCATGGGTGAGCACTACTTCATATTTACTAGCAGACTGCGGATATCAAGAGCGCCTTCGAACCCGGGGAGCCTTTAGCAATAAGCCACAGGTAGGCGCAAGCCATGTACTACAGAAAATAAATGTACAGCCAACTATTGGTACTTATATGGTTGGTAGCCCTCTTCGAAACAGAGATCAATGAAACCGAACTAGGCTATGCAGATGACATACTTATAACAGCTGGTGGGAAGTTCCAGAGCACACTCTGCAGTATAATTCATAGAGGCCTACCCTAATAAATCCTTGCAAAACCAGAAGAAGCGCTCTGAAAATAATAAAACCAGCGAATTGAAGTATCTCCGACTGATGCTAGACACCGAAGTTCTATAGAAAAATGGACATGAACGCAGTCATATGCAAAGCCACAAACGCATGAATGATATGCAAACCTCTATTGAGCACATCTTAGGCAAGCAGCGTTAGCGCTGGAGGCCATTCTAGAGCTGCAGCGTCTACACTTAACCACAAGTAGGTGGAAAAATGAACTCTGTGAACGCTTAGCATAAGAATTTAAGCCTCAGCTGTCGCTAGGCCTATGTCTCGAAATTCATATACCGCTGGAAAAAATTTGGAAAGAAATGTATATAGAATTTGGGACAAAGCAGCCTGAAAGCTGATAAGACGTCTCCAGATTAGTACCCTGCCTTGTTACACAGATGTTTCGAGAACTCTCTTTGGAAGCAGTAGGCATCTAAGGTACTAAAATATGATATCGAGGTCAAATTATTCCAGGATAATTTAGGAGCGAGACAAATTTTCACCCTTACCTCCTAGTGTTCCTCTGATCTTTTAAGGGGCCTTAGATTTAATTTAAGTTTCTTAGGTTGCATGTATGTACGTGTCGCTTTCGAAGACGTCTCCACCGAAGCCTTGCTGGAGAATATCTTATGCATCACTAGATTCTCAAGATATAGCAACCTTGAAAGTTTCACGATTTTTTTGGAATCCTTTGAGATTTGTTGGTGTCTTTTCTGGGTTCCTGAGTTTTGGAAACTTTTCAAGATTTTCGGAATTTTTTGAAGCTTATCGACATATTTTGGTGATTTTTTGTATTTTATTCGGGACATTTCAGAATTTTTTTCTGCCTGTTTGTATATTATTCGAGTTTCTTCCTGATTTTTGAGATTTTCCTGAATTCATCATAATAATTTTTACTTTTCTTATTTAGTTCGGTACTTCTGCGGATTTTTGGGACATTTTTTTAGGATTATTCTAAATTTCTAACGACTTTTCGTACTTGATTTTGGAATGTTCAGACCTTTTCTATATAATTCAGGTTCCTTGGGACCTTACATAGTTTTCATTTTTATGAATGCCATAAAGGAAAACCCCCAAATTGCTCCTGATTTTCTTACCAAAAGGTCGTTAAGATCTTTCTTTTATGTTTCCTTCAAAAAAAAAAAATTAGAACGAGTTAATTTTTCTCTGCTTAAGGGCCAGCTTTTCAGTGCACGGTTTAATCTCGAGAGAGCTGGTTGAAACTAAAATTTGCCAATAAAATGTTAGGCAGCTATTAAATACGAACACAGTTTACGTGAGCAAAGTTTTGACTGGCGCTGAAAAACTGGTCTAAAATATTAAAACGCTTTAGTTTACACAATTCTTTTTGCTCGTTCTAATAGATGCATATTCCCTTCTAACATATTTTCACGTATTCTGTTTTATTTTATTTTAATTTATTTAATTTTTTTTTGTTTTGCTTTACGACCGACCCGTTCTAATGTGGCTTCATATCTATTTTTGGTTTTAGCTATGGCATCGTCCTCCAACGGAGATGTTTGTATGCAGCTTGTCTTAGATTTCATAATTTTCACATTATGCACATATGTACATACTTAGCGTATTAATGCGTGCAAATAAGTTTGCTTTCCTTGCATGTACATTAGACTGTACCAGAAAAAACGAATAGTATTGTTTGGAAGGAAACTTCGAATTTTTAATGTTTTTTTTTTGCGTACGTAGGGGTCGCCTCTTTACACTTTCCATCATATCTTTGGCATTTACAATCGAATCTTAAAAAAGTATGATACATCGATGGTCTCGTCTCTAGATTTTTTTCCCAAGTAATGATACTAAAACACCCTGTTTTAGTACATAAACTCTTACCAACCAGATCTCAGCTCCTACCACTCCGATGTCGGTAAATTAAAGTTCATCAAAAGTCATTAAACTTTTGCTAAAGAAGTATTTCGATTTTACCAGTGGAACTATTAAAAAAAATGTGTCGAATATTTGTAGGTGTCACTGAATAATTTAAAATTGCGACCCCTAGCGCATTTTTTTTATTTACAGCGAACCTCTTTTTTCTTTGCTTGCGAGGTGGTACGGTCTAATGTACAAGCATATACATATATACATATGTACATACATAAGTATGTTTTTTTAGCTTTACTTCTTTTATTCTTCACTTTTAATGCTCACGTCCGCACGCGCTTCTTGCCTACAAATATATGTCTAGTTAGCTGCTCGGTTCTGTTCTCCCCTTCCTTTCCTTCATTTCGAGTGCTCACGCATTCCTACAGCCCGTACAAAAAATAGGCCTATAATAATAAGCGTAGGGTTGTGGTGTCACAGCTTTGTCGCCTCTATGATATTAATGAACTCTGCTTCGGCGTCTGCTTTCTTCTACACTCTGTGACTTTACGCCGCCCTCTTCTATCCTCTCAAAAAGGATTAAAATTCAGCCGTAAGCGTTCACCGCATACACGCTCGCTCATTTCTTTTTTCATTCACATCTCGAATACTAACAAAAAATTCGCCATATTTTTCTTTCTTTTTTCCTTCATTCCTCTCCCATCCGTCAGCAGTCGGCTAGACGCCATGTCGAATCTCTACATAGGCATTAATTTTTTTACTCATATTTAATTTGTTTCACTTCTCTTTTTTTTATGTACGCGCCTGCCTATCAGTCAGCCTTTGCGCCCACTAAGCCGATGCACACGAACTTTGGCACAAACAGTTAACGAAGAACGATGATGAATATTTGGAGAAAAAAATATTAATAAACAGGCAGCTATCTATGTATATTCTTTTAGTTAAAGTATAAATATACATAACATACATACATATTCGTCTAGTCTTTTCGGCGTCGACCTCAACATTCATCATCGTCTATTCCAAAGCATTCGTTCGTTAAAATTATAGGCGCCTTTCAAAACTTTCATAACTTTAGCTTCATATTGTAATTATTAGCGCATTCATAATTATCATCATCATCATCATCGAAATAATGCTTGGCAACATTAGCGCGCTCATTTGCAATCAGCATCATCCTCATAATCATCTGTCATAAATACTCGTATATGGTGGCATGGCTGTGTGTTTTTCCTTGCTTTCATTCTCCGACTGAATCTTTTCGTTCGTTCGCCTCGTTCGCTCATTCATCGCTGTCGTTAGCCCCAACTTCACTACGTTTGCTTTGCACTCGTTTACATGAATCCGGGTAGTCGTTAAATTCACCAACAGCTTGTTCCCAAGCATAAGAGATGTACAGATTTTTTTTATTAAATATATGATTATGTTTTTGTTATGTTTTTTCTAATAAGTAATCATTATTTAATAATATGTCGTATGTTCTGTGGACAAAACAAAGTGGTGAGTAAACGCTACTTACGACAAATGTATACGGAATGAAAAGTAAATTTTCTCATTAACGTTAAGAGATATTAAATGTAAAAATATGGGAAATCAAAACTAATAACACCAACTACGTCTCCTTCAAAAGTTACAAAAATCTACCGTACAGTTTCGGATTAATTCGACCTTAAACTTCAAAGTCAATTTTCTCAAAACCGTGTTTTGTAACATTCGACATCCGTTTTCTGAGACGACGATATGTAAATACATACATACGTACATATGTTGATTGCAGTTAATGTGGATCTGTTTCTATTCTTAGTGTGTGATTTCGTTTTTGACTTGGATATGCTCTTAACCATACCACGTATTCTACGTTTAAATATAGCGGCTGTATCTCCGATACAGCCTGCAGACCAAGACGAAGGCGCTGGATTGTTCCTTTTTGGAAATGTTCAGTGGCCCAAATTATGCGAAATATCTCCTTTAAAAATTTAATCCTCTTTTCGTAAAATAGTGTCTTTATACGAGTAGTATTTAGTTCCTTCAAACGATGTATTTTAATGTGCATACATCATGAAAATTTTGTACAAAATTCCTTAAGCGCCGAACGCCGCCGCCGCCGCCGCCGCGCCGATATTTACGTAACTCGGCGGCGGCGCGTGAGAAATGACAAAAAACGGCGGCGGCGGCGGCGTAGCTCGGCGGCGTATACCTCTAGTACGTACATATGTATATGCATTTCGCACTCGTTCAACCTTTACAGAAATTTTGCTTCATTAATCGGAGCCACAGGGTGGCTGTTACCTTATATGGAAAATAGTTTTAGAAAATTAACAAGTCATAGTAATATATTTACCATTGAATGAGTTTGATTGAAAATGTAGTTTAAAACTCCAAGTATTTACTAGTTAATAAAATGAATGGAAAACAATGAGGTATTCCTCGAAACTAATCAACTTCCATTCATTGTGGTTTACACACATATATATATATCTGTAGGCACATAAGGGTGTACTGCACAGATAATCCCAAAACAATTCACATTTTCACAAATACTAAATTGGTCCGAGCAAATATATTACGTACAAAACCTCAAATCTCCCAATCAAATAGTCTAAAGCAAACGTGCCTCATATATATGACTCGTATATATTTTTCCAGAAATGTATGCAACATTAAGTGGATTAGATATTCCCCGAATAATAAATTACACGCATACCCAACAAGGAAGCCGTCATTCAAGTAACGGGAACACATACATATAAACACAAATCAGTGAGTGTGAATGCGTGTGGCTATCATAAATTTATGTACTCTTTCGAATATTGTACCTAGGGGGCCTATGTAACGGTAGATTGTATTTGTGAAACGGTAAATATGCAAGCGGTATACCAAAAAGCAATACAATAAGGATATGCGTTATACCTGTGCCATATTTATGTTAAATATAATTTAATGGCTAGCCATTATGAGATGCTAAGTGCGGATATAATAGAGGAGGCGGAGGAGGAAAATGGTTGAGAAAGAGGAGGTGGCAGTGAAATGCAGAGGAAACCAGCAAAGAATGACGGCAAGTAACGAGCTGAAAAGGTACTTTGAATGTGAGCCGGAATTTCGTAGTTGTTCGGTGAAGAATGTGGCAAAAAAAATTGCAAACATAAG
>NW_016164506.1:0-11838 GCF_001687245.7 Rhagoletis zephyria | reverse complement strand
CACTATTACTGAATGTAATGAAAAATAATAGTAATTTTTACGAAAAATGGGGACTTTAACCCTGTGTAGAAGACATTGCGATGCGCGGGAGCACACGCCTCCTGGGATTTGACCACCATTTGGGAACAGGGCTTCCAACTATACTTAGCTATGAAGTGCCATATTGAGGATAAAAAAGTGCCAAAATGTGCCAAATAGAAAAATATAACGTGTTACCTATGTTTTTTCTGAGTTACGCTTTTTGACGTAGAATACGTCTTACCTTAAGGTATGGGGGCTATGTTCAAATGTTGTAGTTGTAATTTTTAGAGCTTCACAAAAACGCTTATTGCACGAGAACTAATAAAGCGATTTCAAAGAAAAGTGTGGCGTTTCAAAGAGATATTTTAGCTACCTATAAGTGGCCAGAAAGGCCCGTTCTGGTGGAAGTTGACGAAACCTTGTTTTCAATATACATATGACCCGCAAAGAATCGTAACAACTCCGTAATTTAACATAACGGATGATAAGATTATTGCAAAAAAATTTTGATAGCGACATAAATTACCCCAATAACTTAACATTTTAAATTTTTTTATTTCTTTAAATTTCAGTAGTATACATATACGGATTTGTAGAGAACATAGAGATGTATTTATTTATATACGTCGGACTTTCTTCTGTTTGCCCATCCATCAGCAGCAGACACTCAACATTTTAATTCAAGTAGAAAGTAACGTAATTTTAATTTAAAACTAATTCAATGAATTAATTAAATACAATTACAATCTGAATTGGCATGGCCAATGCCTAACGCTGACGAGATGACATGATAAGATTAGTAGCTTTATGTCTCTTTTGAATCTACGGCAGTAGCGCCGGCGTCGCCGCCGCCGCCGATTCTTTTTCAAGTTGACCACGCCGCCGCCGCAAAGCCTGTCGGCGTAAACCTCTAGTACGTACGTAAATTCAGCTCTTTAAGGTACTAAACAAGTTCATTATATAAACGTCATTTCAGTCCTTGATGTCTTCAGAGCATGCTTTGCCCAAATGAATCCCTCTAAGACAGTCATCGCCCCCTTCACCAGAAAAAGAACTCTCAAAGGGATGAGGAACTTAACCTTGTATGGGCTCGAGGTCTGTGGTGCCACAGAAGTGAAATACCTGGGACTAATGCTAGACACCAAACTCCTGTGGAGAACTCATGTTGAGGCGGCTGTGATGGTGGGGATGTTCTCCAAGTATCCCAACATGGATGTACCCCAAGCTAGTACAACCAATAGTAACCTATGGGGCAGTTGCTGCGGAACTCTCTGGTAACGGAAAGTCATACCCTCAGCAAGACTGAACATCTAACGCACATGCCCGACGGCATCGCTGGAGGTTATTTTGGAACGCCACACATTGCATATTACAGTTGCAACACAGGCTAAAAAGCGAACTATCCCTAATTTCAGGAGGGAGAGTGCTTTGGAAAAGGTAAAATCTTACATTCTACGAACAGGAGCAAGCTAGGCTCGCTACTCCCATTAGCTTTGCTTCCACAGATGATATGCAAGGAGTGGTAGTTTTGGAAAGAAACTTTAAGGTGTCACTTACAGCAAGGTGACCTGAAGTGCCCTTATTATGGAGTGGCACGCCCAGGCGAGCACACTACAGAAATACACAGACGGCTGCAAAACACCTGAGGGTATTGTAGCAGACGTATACGTATGGAACCAGACAGAAGCTTTCGTTACCGCTGGAAACTTTTGCAAGCGGAAATCTGTGCAATCAACCTGTATGCAGTGATCAACCTTCGCAGGAATTATTGAAGTGAGAGGCTCTTTATTTTATGTGATAGTCAGGCGGCACCCAAGACTTTTTCATCTTTCCAAATCAAATCCTAGAACATAGAGTGTGTATAAAAGCTTAATGCGCTCGTGTGTTCGTTGAAAATAATGCTATCTAATTGTTGTGTGTACCAGGGCAAATTGGAGTCGAAGGGAATAAGGAAGCTGATCAGTTAGCCAGAATGGCTGCTGCCTCGACACCGATAGCTCCTGAGCCCTTTCTTTTCGGTAGGTCCCAACACGATAAAGTGAGCGCTCAGAAAGGAGAATAACAAACTCAGCGAATTGCGCTGGCGTTACACCATGGGTACTCACCAAGCTAAAAGCTCAATAGGAGGTTGCAACATAAAAAGAAGTAGGCTACCCATGGGCCTCCCCAAGCAGAATTTAAAAATCATTACAGGCATTTTAAAGGGCTATTGTAGGCTACCATAAGCTAGGAATCTGGTCAACCGACCTACATATGTCGCTTCTGTGAGGCCATTTTACATAGAAAAGAGTGAAACATAGGACATATATGACCAAAAGAGGTGCACATACACTCCTTACCCTCGGGATCTATGTGAAATTCATTGTCTCTAGGCGAGCTGAGGTGTTTTGATGAGCTGAGGGCACATATAGCTACTGGTAGCAGTGGTTATTCTATTAATATTTATCTATCTTTCGCTATGTTTTACCAATCGGTGTGTTTGGGTCACAACTGTGCAACAGGATCGATTGAGGACAATGGGAAGTCATTTGCTGATGCAGAAATCACTGCTTGGTACGCTCAGTGATGTGCAGCCAACGATAGGCCATTGAGTATTGTTTGGGTTTGCGGTTGATGGCTACTCGGTTGTAACGTTGGAAGTTAGCGTGAACTTACTGATGGTGAAACTCTTCTGAGAGAGCTTCCGATATCACCCGGTTGTTGGATGAAGTGCCTACACACTTAGTTTTTTGAAAAGGCTCAAGGCCAATGGCAAAGACTGGCGAAGCTCAATAGTAGGCAATGTCCAGTGATAGGTCAGAAAATAAATCATTACGGTGTGAACAAATGTCGCCACCCTTGTCTGCAAAACAAATACAATACAGACGCCGGAACTGGTGACAAGAAAAAGCACCTTGAAGAGAGATGAAAGCATTCAATTTCTTAAGTATTTAAAGGGCTTGGATATCACAAGCCAACATTATCAAGGTTTCTAAGTTTAGCTTAGGTTCGGCTGAGTAGCCACTGCTTGACTTTGCAGAAACTATTAAGGGCTCTTTGTGCTGCCCGAAAATGTGAAGGGTTTTGCAATTGGCATAGGTTGGTGTTTGGTGCGCTCTGGCGGCGTTGTTGTTTTCCTGGCATCGGTCTAACCTATCAGGTTGTCGAGCACCACATAGCGGACGCCAAGATGCACATTCTGCACAAGCGATTTGAAGTTGTGGTTATCTATCGCAGAGGTGACATGAATTGGCTACCAATATCGTGCGGTCAGTCCCTAAAAGACTTTTTCTTATGGGGTTTTCTAAAGTCTCAGTCAGGCCAAAAAGCCGCAACCGCCCGATGACCTTAAAGCCAACACTCAATTTATCAAATTCTGCCGTATATATGAGGCAGAGTGATTGACAATTGGACCACCCGGTTCAGTGATACTATCATAAGCCGTGGCGGAAATTTAAACGACGTTAACTTCCGTACTTAACGATATTAATGGGTCTTCAAAAAAAATTTTAATTGATACCTCACACACAGTTTTGTTTTATCCCATACCATTTCAACAATACCCTTTTGTAAGGTAAGCCATAGGTCGTTTTCTACTTGGTTTTTTGTTTACGCCTTAGTCAATTTGAGATACAAGTAATTTTTCAGTTTCTTCGAATAGTAAACACTTCTACTACTACTCTGCTGTCCCGTTTGGAGCTGTCGTCGAAGGTAGCAGTTCCGAAGCATTATCAGCGGATGTAAAAGTAGCATGCCTCCCTACCGATTTCATGTGAATCCCCGGGATCGTCGTTAAGATAGCTGAACTAAAAGCATATGTAGGCAGATCGTAGCGCCGATCGCGATCAACTCGCTACTTAGGAATTAGCTCGGGAATTAACTGCAGTTGATCCGAATTAAGTCACAGAGTTAGTTCTCAAACTTGATGCGGATCAGTGGCTTTTTCGTTGACAATGCTGACCAAATGAAACTCGATAGCCAATTTGTGAGAACTAGAACTAGAAATCGGAAAATTTTTTTATTTATATTTTTTGTTTGTATTTCATTTATATACACTCTAAAAAGTGCATGTAAAAATACTACTGAAAAGTGTTTATTTTTCAACCAGAATCTGTTCGAGTATACGCACAAGATGTTCAAGATTCGATTTTGAACATGAGTTGTTTAAAATATACACATATACGCATTAAATGTTTAAAATTACAAACATTTTGAAGGTAAAAATATATTTTTTACAAATAATAAATACTAAGTGCCACGGGCGTACGCAGAAATATATTTTTGGGGGGAAAGAGTTTATACTTCTAAATATATATCATCAGAAAATACTGAAAATTCGCTGTTTAAAATACATTTATGCAAGTTTTATGTACAGAATGAACTAAAAAAATAAACTTTTTAAAGTTTCATAAATTGCATTTTATTTACATAAAATGTACAAAGAACTCAGACATTTTCAACCGGCTTCAAAAAAGGGGAGGTTGTCAGTTCTTCGGAGTATTTTTACTTCTTTTATTTATTTCACCGCATAACTTTGCACTGCGTGAACCGATTTTTTTTACCGGAAAGATAGTACCGTCGTCCCGTAATTTGGTTTAGATCCGATCAGTAAATCATGAAAAAATTAACGGTTAAAGATGCACTCAACTTTCAAAAGTAATACAACATTTTACAAAAGAATTTGAATATAAATAAATTAAATAATTTCACGAAAGTTTTACAATTTTTTATTCATTTTCGTCGATTTCTTGTTTCTCATTTTTTAATACTTCGAATAACGAAAATTTAGCTGAACTTGTATTTTTATCATGTAGCTCATTTTGGTGGAACGAATTCCAAGTTAGCAAATTAAATCCTCGAATGCTTCTTAAGTACATATCAGTGATAAACTTTTTTAGGCTGTAAAGTTTAAAAAGCAACAGTAAGTGAGCATGCATTGCATATTTTTAGGACAATGTTTCGCAATTAAACTTTAAAGAGCTCTCAAGAAAAAAGAAAAATTCTTACAAAATGACGCACAAGAAATGGAAAAGAAATTTTTTCCTATCAAAATTTCTTTAATCATAATAAATTTAACCCCAAAACCCACCCCTTGTGTGCGCTACGTGATAAATTTGATATTTAAAAGTAAACAGACATTGTTTAATTTTGCACACACTAGGAGAGGAAACTGGTTACCTCTCTTTATATGCGTAAATTTAAACGAAATTTTTTTAGAGGAAATTTTAAACATTTTATGTGTAAACTATGAAAATGTGAACAATAAATGTTTAAAACTCTAAAAACAGATTTGTAAGTTGTTCTACGCCACACATATGATAAGTAAAAGTAAGCAAGCAGTGTGTAAATTTGCATTAATTAAGAGAGGAAACTGGTTACCTATCTTAATATGGGCAAATTTAAACAAAAATTTTTTAGAGTGTACATATCTATTGGGCTTTATTTTATTTTATTTTGTATTATTAATTCAATTTAATTACATTAAAAAAATGGAAATAATATTTATAGGAATCCAAATCTGTTTATGTTGCTGGCCGTGGGATTAGAACAAACGACCTTGCGGCTTGCATAATCTGCAATACTGCCATCTGTCAGGGCATAATTTTGATCAGATCAACTGATCAGTTAATGCTGATTAACGTTACTTCCTGTCTATAAGACATCAATTTGAACCCTTAGTACTTGAAAATTGATGAACTAATAGTCTGACCATTCGGATTAATGAGATGGCCTAGGGGTTTAATTGTGTTCTAACACTTATAGGGATCCTGCTCCGATTACTGGTCCACGCAATATCCAAATCTGATAGCTGCCACCTATCGTCAGGCAATCGCAAACTTTCGTGTGCACTTCTGTAATGCAAAAGCTTCCCGTAAAAACCCCATCTGCATTTCGAAGTGGGCGTCTAACCTCAAACGTGTGTACCTAGCCAAAGTATATATGTATCTCATTGAGTTATATTTGAAATAAACCCGATTACATCAAAAATATGTGCCAACTATCCTAATGACTCGTCATGTCGCTCTTATGCTTGTCCCAAGCCAATTTTATCTTGCTCATTCAACAATTCAACTTTGATAGAGACGTACGATTAACTGCTGCCTGCTTTAAGATTCAACTGCTCATTAATACTGAGGAGTCTCTGTATGGCCTCCATACATAGTAAATAAATACTTATGTGCATAAGTATGCATTTAACATTCAGTTTTAAGAAGATTTCACGTTAACTTAAACATGCATAAATATTTATGTACTTACAATACCGCAGCTCTAATTACCCATTAAATATTTGATACTAAATCCCTAATTTGCGAGACATCAATATTTGTACATATGCACATACTTACATATGTATGTATACACGTACGTACATATGTAACTTTACGCGCAGTTAGTTAGACAAACATATTCTTGAATGTCTCCCTACGGCAATAAGTATGTACATACATATGTGTAGATAGCTTTACATACAAACTGGCATAAATATTTTCCGTCTTGTATTCGATGGTTTCAAATTTCAGGTGTCAAATCAGTCAGGCAGTCAGTCAGTCAATCAAATTAGAGCATTTAAATAGGCAGCCGACTCTGTGATCACAGTGCCAGAAAGCAGCCTGATGTCATTTCTATTTTTTTAAATAATATCGTTTCAGTTGAAAGGGTAGCCGAAGAGCCTGGCCTGTCGAAGGCCCCCCACCTCTCCCCAGTACCTACTGCCTTCAGAATGTACCCATTCAGTAATTATGGCTCCCGAAGAGCTTGAAAAGCCAGTTTGCTATCTTTCTCGTCCCAACTCGTCGGCGACCGCATTACCTTCGATTCGACAATGGCCTGGTACCCAGCACAGTGTTCTCGTGTTATTGGCTGCCAAAATTTGTCGCATGTCAAATCAGTCAGTTCCTAATTGCGACCATTTCAGTCTGTCACACCGTGGATCGGCTGCAAAAATACCTGCATCTCCTCTTTCATTTATCCTTGAACCGTCTGTGTACCAGTATACGTATCTGGGATCAAGTGAATGAGGTCTATTTGCCAAATCTTCACGATCGGGGATACCTCCCAAAGTAGAGACTTATAGTTTTTTTATATGCGCCAAACAGCTGACTTTTTTTATTACAAACTTTTTCATAATGGAAATACTCTGAAATTTTTATTGTTTTTTTCCCAGGATCGACTCTTTTATTATTCAACGGGACACTGCGTTGAGCACTTATTGCCGATCTTGTTACATTTTTCTCACCAGCCGTAGTTGTTATAACTTCAAATGCTCTTGTTCTTTGGACGACTAAAACTATCCAATAGAACTATTCATTTGTTCATGGTGGATGTCATTTCTAGATGACAATGTCACTTAGTCATCTGAGGAGACGTTTAAGACTCGATCAACAAATGTGATCTGTACTTGATTTTATTTGATAGGTTCATTTTAAGCTAAAATACATATCCACTAGAATTTGTATCCCATAGGAGAATAAAAAAAGTAAGTGCGCCTGGGCCACACTGGAGAAGTGAAACTTACGTTACATATGTACATACATATCTATTTTGTCTCATAACCAGTATACATACATACATATGTACATACACACATATGTACATCTGCTTTGGCTTAAGGTTATATTTTTTTGTGTTTTTTCTATCTAGATCCCTAAATCTACCCCTTTTCTAATTACATTTATGTTATTCAGTTTTCCTTAATCTTCATTTTTATCTTTATATATATCGATAACAAAATCGTTAGTTACATCCAATAAAATATCGATAACAAAACCGATAAAAATGTCGATAACAAAATCGATGTAAAAATCGATAAAAATTTCTATAGAAAAACCGATAATAATATTGGTAGCAAAATCTATTAGGAACTCGGTAAAAATATCGATAAAACTAAGTGTTTAAATTTACCCTGGTCTTCATTTTTGCCTTTATCTTTACGCATCTTTGTTTCTGTTTTTATTTTTACCTTTGCCTTTATCCCTTTCTTTATCTATGTACGTACTCATCTTTAATTTCATTCTTGTATTGGTCTTTTTCTAAGTGTTATTCTTTAACCTTTTATTAGCAAATTTTTGTTAAATTAATACCATACATGCATGCACACAAAAAGCACTTGTTTAGCCCAAACCATTTCCGATGCACCATTTCCGTGTGCAATTTCCGTTGAATTTGCCAATTTAGTCCCAATCAACCAACCGCCGCTAAAGAAGTTTCACTTCAAAATCTTACACAACGTAACTTCAACCGTGGCCGAGTAATAGCTATGTAGATGGAAAGTCAAGAACTTCACATATATACGGTGCATCAGGACATGTCATGCTACCCCCATAATAGCGCTGATTTTCTAAAGGCAGAAAAAATCAGACTAATAATGCATATAGATGAGAAAATTAGAGCCGGGCATGCAAATCAGCAATTCCGGCAGAGGATTGAAGCTATTTTTGTCACTGAAGGCGAACGAATTAGATAACCATACAGCCTATTAGTCACTTTTCTAAGAACTATACGAATTACAGTTCCCTTAATTAGGAAGAGGCCTCTGCCCGGCTGGTTGGTATCCTTGGGAACACAAAGGCTGTTAAGCGTGGAGCCTTGCGACGTCTACTACAGTTGCCACGTAAAGGAGGCGTCGCCGAGTACTGACGTTTACCCCGGTAGACGAACGTCTAGACCAGAGGTGGGCAGCTTCGACAGAGAATTTTTGTAGTGTGCGAGAAATTGATGTCACTGTGTGCGTGCGAACAAGTCGTGCGGTTCAATGAAGCTTTCGCTGCCTTCTAAAGCAGAGCGTGTATGTATACGCGAATATGCCCGCCGGGCCGGCACCGCCCAGGTCTGGTCTAGACACAATCCGCATCGGAGAGAGATTTTTATCAACATCGTGCTTGACGATTTCAATCGAGCTTTTCATGATAGACGGAAGACACGCTTCCAGTGTTATAAAGGTGCGCACATTCCGAGAGCCAAATATCGACTCGGACCTGTATCTTGTTGCAGCCAAGATACGCACCCGCCTCCGTGAAGCAAAAAATGTGCGCCCAACAATGCAAGGAAAGCTTAACGCCGACAAGCCAGATCAAAACGGACGGCCAATTTAGAGCGCGGTTACCCGCGAACGTGTACGTTGCGAGGCGTGGATGTACGTAGGAACATTAACGAGCCCGAAAGAGCAATTGGTACGATGCGGAGTATCAAAAAGCAGCAGAGAAAACTGGAGCAGATTACACAAAATACATAGAAACAATTTTTTTTAGAGTTGCAATCAGAGTATATTAAATAGTTAAAATAATGAGACATTCAAAGAGTACCAAAAGGCAGTTCTTTGCCACTGAGAGTCGCCGCTTAATTGAATATAAAAGCAATAAATACTTAGGTTGAGTAAATGAAAAGTATTTGAAATTTAATAAATTAAAAGTATTTGAAATTAAGTAAATAATTAAATAAAAATTTGAGTTGCCACACTTTTAGCAATTAGAGAAAATAGAATAATTAAAACAAGAGATATTCAAATACTTATTTTAACCTTATTCCATTATGAAATATCTAGACGTTGAAATAGTTGAACAGGGTTGCCACCTATCGATAATAAAATTATATTGCTTAAGTTAAGTATCAAAAGCGTCAAAAAATGAGTGCCAAACGGTAGATGTTTGCGAAAATCGGTATACCCAAATATTTTTAATGGAGTTGCCACTTAACTAAAATATAAAAGCAATAAATAGTTAATTTAAGTAAATGAGAAGTATTTGAAATTAAAAAAGAATGTTTAGTCACAATTTAATTAGCGTGTGTAAACAAGGCATGCCTTTTCATGTCTGAAAAACCATAAAGAAAGATTCAGCTGGATTGCACTCGTGGTACCAATTTGGAAACCTACCAGTAAAACATACAGCCTTGTAACTGTACATACATAAATACATACCTGTCGCCAGCTATTTTATTTTATTTTCTTTTTTTCGTTATTTCGTTCCTCGGAGCGCTACTTCCCCACTTCCTTGCTACAATTCGTCTCAGCTTACATTTTATGCGCAAATAATAGATCTCTTCGTGCTAAAAATACCCATATAAAAATCAATATAATACAAAATATTCATACAAGCGTTTGTCATGAGAGCGCGCTTCGAGCCATGGTACCACACACAGCCGCACAACTTATGTACATGTGTGTCAGGGAAGCCAACTCGTGGGGAATTCCCCGATTTGTGGGGAATTTCAGTATGCGCGGGAAATGGGCCGTTTTTTGTGGGAAATTTCAGCTCGTTCAATTCTAGTATAATAAAGTTTCAAATGACTAAAAACAACCGTTGATTTTTTAGAACTTTCTTTGTCGCATTTGCTTATATATAACGAATAAACATAATTTAATTTTATATGGAAGAAAACCGCAACAACTTCGACAAAAAAATTCTAAAACGAAAATTTTTAACCACCTGAAACTTGCACTTTATTGCGCTAGAATTGAGTCGGCTACAAAACTGCATACTCAAAATCTTTCTAGAAAATCCTATTAAAAAGCTCGAAATTTTTATGAAATTTTGTTGAATTTTTTTTTCAAATATTGCACAAAGCTTGAAAATTGGTTTATACAGTTTTTGTTAAAGAATGAACTATATTTTTATAAAAAAATAACTCAAATAAAAAAAATAAATAAATAAATAATAATATTTGGTGCGACTAAAAGTCTTTCGAACACTGCATATACATATGTAAATATTACATAAATATTTTGTATTTTTTGTTTGTTAAGTAACTTTATAAAAGTTTGGTTTGGCTTATCAATACATAGGTGAACTACGTTTAAAAGTAAAATAAGCAGAAATACCAGTAATAATTATATCAAAAGACATACATTTTTTTATACCCGAGCGCACTTGTGCACAAGGGTATATTAATTTTGTTCACTTAACGGTTGTTTGTAACAGCCAAAACGAATCCAATTCAATTCAATTCAGTGTTTATTGAGTCTATGATTACAAAGAATCTTACAGACTAGAGTAAAATTAATAGGTAAAAAATTAAGAACTACACTAGGAGTACACAGATTCAATTAAACTTCTAAAAGACTGCCTACTAATAGAAAATTCAATATTTAAATTTTTTGAAATTGCATTAAGTTCAGTGAGAGCCCTCCAAATCGGGGATTGAGCCCAATAATTAGCTTTAGCAGGGATAACATAAAACGGCGGGACAAACCGCAATATTCTGCTCGGGACATTGAAACCGATATGCACAAGTAATTCCGGACAATCAATGACGCCAGAAATCAGGTCATAAACAAACATAAGGGAATGGACATGTCTTCTACACTCAAGAGAGTTTAAATCTATAAGCTTGCAACGAGCTATATAGGGCGGAAGAGGGTCAGAGAATCGAAGCGGCTGAAGGGCAAACCGAATAAATTTTCTCTGGACACGTTCGATACGAAATGCGTGGCAATTATATATAGGACTCCAGATAACCGAGGCATATTCAAGCTTTGAACGAACAAGAGAGTTAAAGAGAGTTTTCCTTGTATAGGGATCCTTAAAATCCTTCGCATGCCTTCGCAGAAAAGCTAGGTTCCTGTAAGCCTTCGGAAGAATATGGCATATGTGATTAACAAAGGTGAACCCAGAGTCAAAAACGACACCAAGATCAACAAAGTCATTAACAGAAGCGAGTTGTACATTTGAAATATAATAGTTAGTTAGAAAAACTTTAGAAGTTTTAGCGAGGGTCATATGGAAGCATTTCTTTATATTGAGGGATAACATATTTTTTTGGCACCATACTTCGAGATTAAACAGATCTTCTTGAAGTAACCGCGAATCGGAGACACAATTGATTTTGCGAAACAGTTTCAGA